>NW_028320426.1:37500-46215 GCF_062004578.1 Staurois parvus | reverse complement strand
TGCCAGGTTTCCTTCACTCCCCTTATTTTCCTTCCTTCCTTCCTTCCTTCCTTCCTTCCTTCCTTCCTTCCTTCCTTCTTTCCTTGCCTTCCTTCCTTCCTTCCTTTTTTCCTACCTTCCTTCCTTCCTTTCCTTCTTTCCAACCTTCATTCCTTTTTTCCTTCCTTCCTTCCTTCCTTCCTTCCTTCCTTCCTTCCATAATTCCGTCCTTCTTTCCTTCCTTCCTTCCTGCCTTCCTTCCTTTTTTCCTTCCTTCCTTTCCTTCTTTCCTTCCTTCCTTCCTTCCTGCCATTCTTCCTTCCTTTCCTCCTTCCTTCCTTCCCTACTTAATTGCCAGCTTCCCTACACTCCCATCCTTTCCCTTTCTTCCTTCCTTCTATCCTTCCTTAATTCCTTCCTTCCTTCCATTCTTCCTTAATTCCTTTCTCACCTCCTTCCTTCCTTCCTTCCTTCTTTCCTTTCTTCCTTCCTTCCCTCCCTTCCTGTCTTACTTCCTTCCATTTTCCCCTCCTTCTTTCCCTCCTTCCTTCATTTCTTCCCTCCTTTTTCCCCTCCCTCATTTCTTCCTTCCTTCCTTTCCTTCCTGCCATTCTTCCTTCCTTTCTCCCCTCCCTCATTCCTTCCTTCCTTCCTTCCTGACCACCCTCATTCCTTCCTTCCTTCCTTCACTACCTACTTGTCAGGTTTCCTTCACTCCCCTCCTTTCCCTTCCTTCCTTCCTTCTTTCCGTCCTTCCATCCTTCCTTCCTTCATTTCTCCCCTCCCTCATTTCTTCCTTCCTTCCTTCCTGCCATTCTTCCTTCCTTCCTTTCTTCCATCCTTCCTTCCTTCCCTACTTAATTGCCAGCTTTCCTAAACTCCCATCCTTTCCCTTTCTTCATTCCTTCCTTCCTTCCTTCTTTTCTTCCTTTCTTCCTTAATTAATTTCTCACCTCCTTCATTCCATCCTTCCTTCCTTCCTTTTTTCACTACCTACTTGCCAGGTTTCCTTCACTCCCCTTATTTTCCTTCCTTCCTTCCTTTTTTCCTTCTTTCCTTCCTTCCTTCTTTTCTCGCCTCCCTCATCCCTTCCTTCCTTCCTTCCTTCCTTTTTTCCTTCCTTCCTTCCTTCCTTTTTTCCTTCCTTCCTTCCTCCCTGCCTTTCTTCCATCCTTCCATCCTTCCTTCCTTCCTTCATTATCTACTTGCCAGGTTTTCATCACACCCCTCCTTTCCCTTAATTCCTTCCTTCCTTCTTTCCGTCCTTCCTTCCTTCCTTCCTTCCTTCCTTCCTTCCATCCTTCCTTCCTTCCTTTCATTATTCCTTACTTCTTTACTTACTTGCCAGCTTCCCTTCACTCTCCTCCTTTCCATTCCTTTATTCCCTTCCTTCCTTTTTTCCTTCCTTCCTTCCTTCTTTTTTTATTCCTTCCTTCCTTTTTTCCTTCCTTCCTTCCTCCCTTCCTTCTTTCCTTCCTTCCTTCCTTTTTTCCTAACTTTCTTCCTTCCCTCCCTCCCTTCCTTCCTTCCTTCCTTCCTTCCTTCCCTCTCTTCCTTTTTCCCCTCCTTCTTTCCTTCCTTCCTTCCTTACTTGGAAATAATTAAGAAAGGAATAAAGAGAAGGAAGTAGTGAAGAGAGGAAAAAAGGAAAGAGGAGAGGATGTGAAGAAAGGAAGGAAGGAGGGAAGGAAGGACGAAAAAAAGGAAGGAAGGAAAGAAAGAAAGATAGAATAGAATAGAAAATTGAGAAAATGAAAGAAGGAAGAAAGGGAAGGAGGGAAAGAAGGTAATAAGGAAGGAAAGAAGGAAAAAAAGGAAAGAATGGAAGGAATGAAGGAGAGGAGGGGAGGGGAGGGAAGGGAGGGATGAACGGAGGAGGGAATCAAGGCCTTTCTTCCTTAAGAAGGGAAGAAGGAAGAAAGGAAGAGAGGAAAAGAACAAAAGAGAGAAGGGAGGAAGGAAGGAGGGGAAGAGTTGTAAGGAAGGAGGAAAGGGAGGGCAGGAGGGAAGGGAGAAGGGGAGCAGAATGGAAAGAGGGGAAGAGAAGGAAGGAGGGAAGGGATGAAGGAAAGAAGGAAGGAAGACCCTTGTGTCTTCCCGCACTTTCGAATAAAGAAGGAAGGAAGGAAGGAAGGAAGAAAGGAAGGAAGGAAAAGGTGGGAGGAAGGAAGGAGGATAGATATTTAGGGAGCGAAGGAAGGAAAAGAAGGTAGGGGAAATAAAGGAAAGGGGATGGAAGGGAATGGAAAGGGAGGAAGGAAGAGAGTAAATGAAGTAAGGAGAAGGAAAAAGGATGGAACGAAGGAACGAATAAGGGCGGAAGGAAGTCAGGAATTTCTATTTTCTGTGCAAAGACTTTTGTCATTTTTCATTTACACCCTCATTCTCCAAAAACAGCTGCTACACTTGAGCTACTCTTAGCCTTCTGCCGCTCACGAAGTCGACAGTCTAATATGATGGAGCAGATTGGAATGGATTGAACCAGTGAGCAGTTTACTGGTTTGCAGACTGCTCTTATTTTGGGCGAGGACAAGGTGAAAGATCAGGTTCTTGCACTAAATGAAAATGCTTATGTCGCGGTATGGGAGCCTGCCAATTATTAATCCCCTTATTAATGCCCTTAATCACATGCCCTCAGAGTCCTGCTCTGTATTGTTCCAATTGTCCCCTGTGTCACTGGCCTAATGGCCTAATTAAATTACTCTGGACCCCTCCTCCCTTCCCCCTTCGTGCACAAATTCCTGAACTCTCTGGACAGGACCCATTGCCATGGTAACCCGACAGGAAGTATCCGGTTACCAGCTCAATACTTAAGAGAGAGCAAGGAAACCCCCGTGGGTGTTCCCCTGGCTGCGTGAGGGAAGGCTGTGCTCCTCTCACCCCCGTCCTCCTCCTCATCTCCTGGACTGTATGTGCTGCCTGTAATCGCTTCACTGTGGAGGAATCTTCTGCTGTCCCCGTGAATCTGCCTGGATCTATCCCCTGCCTGGACTGAACCCCTTGCTCTCCGTGAGTACCTGCTTCCCCACTGTTACCTGAACTCTTACGGTGGTGACTCCCCACAGCCCTCTCCTGTGTCGGACTACCCCTGTTACAGGGACACCCCTTGGCTCTCCTAGTGGACTATAAGTGGGTGGGGACCCTCGTTACCATTTAGTGGCACCCCCCGTATTGAAGGACTGCCGTCTGTTTGTTTCAATAAAGCTTTGTCATCCTCTCTGTGTGTTCTGTCCTGCCTTTCCTCCGTCACAGTTTATATAATCATTATTACACATGGCCGTCTGATGCACGGCCCTTAATCTGAAGTTACGCAGTGTGTAGTATGTCGTTTTTGATGAAGCAGAAACACTTTTGCTGAGCAGCTGCCGGAGATCCTAGCCCACATTTCAGAAAATAGCTTAACCTTGGTTTTCTCAGCCACTCTTTCCAAGATGCTGCTAGAATTTGAACGTGTAGATCTTACTGAACATGTGCGAATCCGTCTGGATGTTTATACAAAGCTAAATGAATCAGTTAAAACTTGCATTTTTTCATGTGAGGGCAAAAAGTAAAACTGTTGCGCGGCATTGTGAAGCATATTTGTGTCCACCAAACACCGTGCTGAAAGGGATGCTAGATATATGTTATGTGCTGAATCACCTTAGGTGTATGATCTCCACCTCTTTCTAGGAAGACCCTTGTGTCTTCCCACACTTTAGAATTAATAATCGCATGGTGATTCCCACAAAGTCCCACAAAGATTGATAGTTGAAGATGATGTATCGATCAAGGATCATGAGCGGGCTTTAGAACAGCAGAACCTGCATCGCAATTACATTTGCGAGTACATCCCTCGTTCTAGTCTCGCCATGCTGGAGAAGAAATCCCACTCTCAGCAGGGTACGAAGAAAAACAGCAGATACTCAAACACAGAAAATCACAGCACAGCCGAAGCGTTTTTTCTTATTCAAAGCGGGAAAGAAAATGCTGAAAAATAAAATGAAGCAGATAGTGCAGGAAATGAGGTAAACTGCCTTTGGCAGAGGAGAGTGTAATGGATTTAGGAAAAAGAAAGATGAATGATCTTGACACTTCCAGTGCTGTTTAAAGATCATGACATGGCTTATTTGGAATTGACTTACTTGCTTTGCCAATGATTGCAGATTGGATTTATTATGATTGAACCAGTGAGCAACGAACACTGGTGTTCTGGGAGCAGGCGTTAAAATATTTGAATTAATATTACTTTCGGTTGGAAAATTTGCAAACTGCACTTGTTTTGGGTGGGGACAAGATAGAAGATCAGTTACCTGCACTACCTTAAAATTCTGATGCACGACAGGAATCTGAAGTTACGCAGGGTGGAGTATGTCGTTTATGATGAAGCAGACAAACGTTTGCTGAGCAGCTGCATGAGATCCTAGCCCGCATTCCGGAAAATAGCCTACCCTTGGTTTCCTCAACCACCTCTTCGAAGATACTGCTAGAATGTGAACGTGCACGTCCTACTGAACCTCTGCTAATCCGTCTAGATGTTGATAAAAATCTAAGTGAATCAGTTAAATCTGGCATTTTTTCATGCGAGGGAAGAAAATAAAACTGCTTTGCTTCTACATCTATTGCGCGGAATTGTGAAGCCTTCTGATTTGTTGTCATTTTTGGGTTCACAAAACCCCTTGCTGAATTGGATGCTAGATATGGTAGCTCTTGCTGAAACACCTTATGTGTATGATCTCCACCTCTTTTTAGGAAGACCCTTGTGTCTTCCCACACTTTGGAATCAAGAGGCGCATGGTGATTTAGGACGAGACCCACAAAGATTGATATATGAAGATGCTGTATCGATCACGGATCCTGAGCGTGCTTTAGAAAAGCAGAACCTGCATCGCAATTACATTTGCGAGTACATCCCTTGTTCTAGTCTCGCCATGCTGGAGAAGAAATTCCACTCTGAGCAGAGTACGAACGAAAACAGCAGATTCTCAAACACAGAAAATCACAGCACAGCCGAAAGTTTTTTTTTTTTTCAAAGCGGGAAAGAAAATGCTGAAAAACAAAATAAAGTGATTAGTGCAGGAAATGAGGTAAACTGCATTTGGCAGAGGAGAGTGTAATAGATTTAAGAAAAGGAAAGATGAATGATCTTGACACTTTCAAGCTTGACACTTCCAGTGTTGTTTAGAGATCATGACATGGCTTATTTGGAATTGAATTACTCGCTGTGCCAATGATTGCAGATTGGATTTATTATGATTGAACCAGTGAGCAACGGACACAGATGTTCTGGGAGCATGGGTTAAAATATTTGAATTAATATTACTTTCGGTTGGAAAATTTGCAAACTGCACTTATGATGCACGACAGGAATCTAAAGTTACGCAGTGTGAATTATGTCGTTTATGATGAAGCAGACTGCTGAGCAGCTGCATGAGATCCTAGCCCGCATTCCAGAAAATAGCCTACCCTTGGTTTTCTCATCCATTCTTTCTAAGATGCTGCTAGAAAGTGAACGTGCACGTCTTACTGAACCTTTGCTAATACGTCTAGATGTTGATACAAAGCTAAGTGAATCAGTTAAATCTGGCATTTTTTCATTCGAGGGAAGAAAATAAAACTGCTTTGCTTCTACATCTATTGCGCGGCATTGTGAAGCCTTCTGATTTGTTGTCATTTTTGTGTTCACAAAACACCTTGGTGAATGGGATGCTAGATATGGTAAGCTCATGTTGAAACACCTTAGGTGTATGATCTCCACCTCTTTCTAGGAAGACCCTTGTGTCTTCCCACACTTTGGAATCAAGAAGCGCATGGTGATTTAGGACGAGTCCCACAAAGATTGATAGAGGAAGATGCTGTATCTATCACGGATCGTGAGCGGTCTTTAGAAGAGCAGATTCAGCATCGCAATTACAGTTGCGAATACATCGCATGTTCTGGTCTCGCCATGCTGGAGAAGAAATTCCACTCTGAACAGAGTACGAACGAAAACAGCAGATTCTCAAACCCAGAAAATCAAAGAACAGCTGAAGCTTTTTTTTTTTTTTCAAAGCGGGAAAGTAAATGCTGAACAATAAAATAAAGCAGATAGTGCAGAAAATGAGGTAAACTGCCTTGGGCAGAGGAGAGTGTAATGGATTTAAGAAAAGGAAAGATGAAGGATCGTGACACTTTCAAGCTTTACACTTCCAGTGTTGTTTAGCGATCATGACATGGCTCATTTGGAATTGATTTACTTGCTGTGCCAATGATTGCAGATTGGATTTATTATGATTGAACCAGTGAGCAACGAACACTGGTGTACTGGGAGCATGGGTTAGAATAATTGAATTAATATTACTTTCGGTTGTAAAATTTGCCAACTGCACTTATTTAGGGTGGGGACAAGATAGAAGATCAGTTACCTGCACTACCTTAAAATTCTAATGCACGACAGGAATCTGAAGTTACGCAGTGTGGAGTATGTCGTTTATGATGAAGCAGACAAACGTTTGCAGTGCTGCTGCATGAGATCCTAGCCCGCATTCCAGATAAAAGCCTACCCTTGGTTTTCTCAGCCAATCTTTCCAAGATGCTGCTAGAAAGTGAACGTGCACGTCTTACTTAACCTGTGCTAATCTGTCTAGATGTTGATACAAAGCTAACTGAATCAGTTAAATCTGTTTATTTTTCATGCGAGGGAAGAAAAAACAACTGCTTTGCTTCTACATCTATTGCGCGGCATTGTGAAGCCTTCAGATTTGTTGTCATGTTTTTGTCCACCAAATACCTTGCTGAAAGGGATGCTAGATATGGTAGCTCATGCTGAAACACCTTATGTGTGATCTCCACCTCTTTCTAGGAAGACCCTTGTGTCTTCCCACACTTTGGAATCAAGAAGAGCATGGTGATTTAGGACGAGTCCCACAAAGATTGATAGATGAAGATGCTGTACCGATCATGAGCGGGATTTGGAACAGCTTAACCTGCATCACATAAAGTAGAATGCTTAAACACATTATAGCAAATTCAGACAAAGCTCCAGAGTCTATGAAACGTTTGAAAAAGACCAATGCCACTCAGTTGGGAGTACAATCCCTTGTTCTGGTCTCCCTAGGCTGAAGAAATTCCATCTGAGCAGAGCACAAAAACAGCAGATTCTAAAACAAGGAAAATCACAGCACAGCCGGAGCGGTTTTTCTTACAAAGCGGTGGCAAGAAAATGCTGAAAAATAAAAAAAAAAAGAGTGTAGGAAATGAGGTAAACTGGCTTTGGCAGAGGAGAGAGTAATGGATTTAAGAAAGGAAGATAAATGATCTTGACACTTTCAAGCTTGACACTTGCAGTGCTGTTTAAAGAATGGCTCATTTGGAATTGACTTACTTGCTGTGCCAATGATTTCAGATTGGATTTATTATGATTGAACAACGAACACTGGTGTTAAAATATTTGAATTGAACTACTGAAAGCTTTCGGTTGGAAATTTCAGTTTGCAGACTGCTCTTATTTTGGGTGGGGACAAGACCGAAGATCACTACACTAAAGATCAATACATTAAAAAGTTTCTTCCTTTCCTTCACTTCCATCCCTACAATCTTTCCTCTCTTCTTTCCTTCCTTCCCTCCTCTCCATCACCATTTCCTTCTATTCTTTCCATCTTTACCCTTCTATCCTTTTTTTTCCTCCCTCATTCCTTACTTCCTTTCCTCCACTACTTCCCTTCCATCCTTCCATCCTTCCTTCCTTCATTACCTACTTGCCAGGTTTCCTTCACTCCCCTCCTTTCCCTTCCTTCCTTCCTTCTTTCCGTCCTTCCATCCTTCCTTCCTTCCTTTCTTCCATCCTTCTTTTCTTTATTCCTTGCTTCTTTACTAACTTGCCAGCTTCCCTTCACTCGCCTCCTTTCCATTCCTTTATTCCATTCCTTCTTTCCTTCCTTCCTTCCTTCCTTCCTTCCTTTTTTCCATCCTTTTTTCCTTCCTTTTTTCTTTCCTTCCTTCCTTCCTTCCTTACTTCCTTCCTTCCATCCTTTCCTTCGTTCCTTCCTTTCTTCCTTTTTTTATTCCTTCCTTCCATCCTTCCTTCCTTCCTTCCATCCTTCCATCCTTCCTTCCTTCCTTCCTTTCTTCCTTCCTTTCTCTCCTCCCTCATTTCGTCCTTCCTGCCATTTTTCCTTCCTTCCTTTCTTCCTTCCTTCCTTCCCTACTTAATTGCCAGCTTCCCTACACTCCCATCCTTTCCCTTTCTTCCTTCCTTCCTTCCATTCTTCCTTAATTCCTTTCTCACCTCCTTCCAAACTTCCTTCCTTCCTTCCTTCCTTCCATTCTTCCTTCCTTCCTTTCTTTATTCCTTACTTTTTTACATACTTGCCAGCTTCCCTTCACTGCCCTCTATTCCTTTATTCCCTTCCTTTCTTCCTTCCTTCCTTCCTTCCTTTTTTCCGTCCTTCCATCCTTCCTTCATTCCTTCCTTTCTCCCCTCCCTCATTTCTTCCTTTCTTCCTGCCATTCTTCCTTACCGTTCTTCTTTCCTTCCCTACTTAATTGCCAGCTTCCCTAAACTCCCATCCTTTCCCTTTTTTCATTCCCTCCTTCCTTCCTTCCTTCTTTTCTTCCTTTCTTCCTTAATTCATTTCTCACCTCCTTCATTCCTTCCTTCCTTCCATCCTTCCTTCCTTCCTTCACTACCTACTTGCCAGGTTTCTTTCATTCCCCTTATTTTCCTTCCTTCCTTCGTTCCTTTCCTTCTTTCCTTCCTTTTTTCCTTCTTTCCTTCCTTCC
>NW_028320426.1:25000-32500 GCF_062004578.1 Staurois parvus | reverse complement strand
TTTATTCCTTCCTTCCCTGCTTCCTTCCTTGCCTCCCTTCCTGTCTTCCTTTCTTCCTTCCTTTTTTCCGTCTTCCTTCCTTTCTTCCTTTTTTCCTTCTTTCCTTCTTTCCTTCCTTCCTTTCCTTCCTTTTTTCCTTCTTTTCTTCCTTCCTTCCTTCCTTCCTTCCTTCCTTTCTTCCTTCCTTCCTTTCTTTATTCCTTACTTCTTTACTTACTTGCCAGCTTCCCTTCACTCGCCTCCTTTCCATTCCTTTATTCCCTTCCTTCCTTCCTTCCTTTTTTCCTTCCTGCCTTCCTTCCTTTCCTTCTTTCCTTCCTTCCTTCCTTCCTTCCTTCCTTCCTTTTTTCCTTCCTTCCTTCCATCCTTCCATCCTTCCTTCCTTCCTTCATTACCTACTTGCCAGGTTTCCATCACACCCCTCCTTTCCCTTAATTCCTTCCTTCCTTTTTTCCGTCCTTCCTTCCTTCCTTCTTTCCTACCTTCCTTCCATCCTTCCTTCCTTCCTTTCATTATTCCTTACTTCTTTACTTACTTGCCAGCTTCCGTTCACTCTCCTCCTTTCCATTCCTTTATTCCCTTCCTTCCTTCCTTTTTTCCTTCCTTCCTTCTTTTTTTATTCCTGCCTTCCTTCCTTTTTTCCTAACTTCCTTCCTTCCCTCCCTTCCTTCCTTCCTTCCCTCTCTTCCTTTTTCCCCTCCTTCTTTCCTTCCTTCCTTCCTTCCTTACTTCCTTCCTTGGAAATAATTAAGAAAGGAATAAAGAGAAGGAAGTAGTGAAGAGAGGAAAAAAGGAAAGAGGAGAAGATGTGAAGAAAGGAAGGAAGGAGGAAAGAAAGGACGAAAAAAAGGAAAGAAGGAAGGAAGGAAGGAAAGAAAGAAAGAAAGAAAGATAGAATAGGATAGAAAATTTAGAAAATTAAAGAAGGAAGAAAGGGAAGGAGGGAGAGAAGGTAATAAGGAAGGAAAGAAGGAAAAAAAGGAAAGAATGGAAGGAATGAAGGAGAGGAGGGGAGGGATGAACGAAGGAGGGAATCAAAGCCTTTCTTCCTTAAGGAGGGAAGAAGGAAGAAAGGAAGAGAGTAAAAAATCGAAAGAGAGAAGGGAGGAAGGAAGGAGGGGAAGAGTTGTAAGGAAGGAGGAAAGGGAGGGCAGGATGGAAAGGAGAAGGGGAGCAGAATGAAAAGAGGGGAAGAGAAGGTAGGAGGGAAGGGATGAAGGAAAGAAGGAAGGAAGACACTTGTGTCTTCCCGCACTTTCGAATCAAGAAGGAATGAAGGAAGGAAGGAAGGAAGGAAGGAAGGAAGGAAGGAAGGAAGGAAAAGGTGGGAGTAAGGAAGGAGGATAGATATTTAGGGAGCGAAGGAAGGAAAAGAAGGTAGGGGAAATGTAGGAAAGGGAATGGAAGGGAATGGAAAGGAAGGAAGGAAGAGAGTAAATGAAGTAAGGAGAAGGAAAGAAGGATGCAACGAAGGAAAGAAAAAGGGCGGAAGGAAGTCAGGAATTTCTATTTTCTGTGCAAAGACTTTTGTCATTTTTCATTTACACTTTCATTCTCCAAAAACAGCTGCTACACTTTAGCTACTCTTAGCCTACTGCCGCTCACGAAGTCGACAGTCTAATATGATGGAGCAGATTGGAATGGATTGAACCAGTGAGCATTTTACTGGTTTGCAGACTGCTCTTTTTTTGGGCGAGGACAAGGTGCAAGATCAGGTTCTTGCACTAAATGAAAAGGCTTATATAATAATTATTACACATGGCCGTCTGATGCATGGCCCTTAATCTGAAATTTCGCAGTGTGGAGTATGTCGATTTTGATGAAGCAGAAAAACTTTTGCTGAGCAGCTGCAGGAGATCCTTGCCCACATTCCAGAAAATAGCCTAACCTTGGTTTTCTAAGCCACTCTTTACAAGATGCTGCTAGAATTTGAACGTGTAGATCTTACTGAACATGTGCGAATCCGTCTGGATGTTAAATGAATCAGTAAAAGCTTGCATGTTTTCATGTGAGGAAAAAAAGTAAATCTGTTTTGCTTCTACATCTATTGCGAGGCATTGTGAAGCATGTTTGTGTCCACCAAACACCGTGCTGAAAGAGATGCTAGATATTAGATGCTCATGATGAAACACCTTATGTGTATGATCTCCACCTCTTTCTATCAAGACCCTTGTGTCTTCCCACACTTTCGAATCATGAAGCGCATGGTGATGGAGTCCAACAAACATTGATAGATGAAGATGCTCTATCGATCACAGATCATGAGCGGGCTAAAGAACAGCAGAACCTGCATCGCAATTACATTAGCGAGTACATCTTTTGTTCTGGTCTCGCCATGCTGGAGAAGAAATTCCACTATGGGCAGAGCACGAAAATAGCAGATTCTCAAACACAGAAAATAACAGCACAGCCGAAGCAGTTTTTTTTTTTCAAAGCGGGAAATAAAATGCTGAAAAATAAAATAAAGCAGATAGTGCAGGAAATGAGGTAAACTGCCTTTGGCAGAGGAGAGTGTAATGGATTTAAGAAAAGGAAAGATGAATGATCTTGACACTTTCAAGCTTGACACTTCCAGTGTTGGTTAGAGATCATGACATGGCTCATTTGGAATTGATTTACTTGCTGTGCCAATGATTGCAGATTGGAACCAGTGAGCAACGAACACTGGTGTTCTGGGTGCATGGGTTAAAATATTAAAATTAACATTACTTTCGGTTAGAAAATTTGCAAACTGCACTTATTTTGGGTGGGGACAAGATAGAAGATCAGTTACCTGCACTACCTTAAAATTATGATGCACGACAGGAATCTGAAGTTACGCAGTGTGGATTATGTCATTTATGATGAAGCAGACAAACGTTTGCTGAGCAGCTGCATGAGATCCTAGCCCACATTCTAGAAAATAGCCTACCCTTGGTTTTCTCAGCCAATCATACCAGAATGCTACTAGAAAGTGAACGTGCAACGTCTTACTGAACCTGTGCTAATCCCTCCAGATGGTAATACAAAGCGAAGTAAATCAGTTAAATCTGGCATTTTTTCATGTGAGGGAGGAAAACAAAACTGCTTTGCTTCTACATCTATTGTGCGACATTGTGAAGCGTTTTGATTTGTATTCATTTTTGTGTCCACAAAACACCTTGCTGAATGGAATGCTTGATATGGTAGATCATGCTGAAACACCTTATGTGTATGATCTCCACCTCTTTCTAGGAAGACCCTTGTGTCTTCCCACACTTTGGAATCAAGAAGCGCATGGTGATTTAGGACGAGTCCCACAAACATTGATAGATAAAGATGCTGTATCGATCACGGATCATGAGCGTACTTTAGAACAGCAGAACCTGCATCGCAATTACATTTGCGCGTACATCACTTGTTATGGTCTCGCCATGCTGGAAAAGAAATTCCACTCTGAGCAGAGTACGAACGAAAACTGCAGATTCTCAAACACAGAAAATCACAGCACAGCTTGAAGCGGTTTTTTTTTTTCAAAGCGGGAAAGTAAATGCTGAAAAATAAAATAAAGCAGATAGTGCAGGAAATGAGGTAAACTGCCTTTGGCAAAGGAGAGTGTAATGGATTTAAGAAAAGGAAAGATGAATGATCTTGACACTTTCAAGCTTGACACTTACAGTGTTGGTTAGAGATCATGACATGGCTCATTTGGAATTGATTTACTTGCTGTGCCAATGATTGCAGATTGGATTTATTATGATTGAACCAGAGAGCAACGAACACTGGTGTTCTGGGAGCATGGGTTAAAATATTTGAATTAATATTACTTTCGGTTGGAAAATTTGCTTATTTTGGGTGGGGAAAAGATAGAAGATCAGTTACCTGCACTAACTTAAAATTCTAATGCACGACAGGAATCTGAAGTTACGCAGTGTGGAGTATGTCGTTTATGATAAAGCAGACAAACGTTTGCAGTGCTGATGCATGAGATCCTAGCCCGCATTACAGATAAAAGCCTACCCTTGGTTTTCTCAGCCAATCTTTCAAAGATGCTGCTAGAAAGTGAACGTGCACGTCTTACTTAACCTGTGCTAATCTGTCTAGATGTTGATACAAAGCTAAGTGAATCAGTTAAATCTGTTTATTTTTCATGCGAGGGAAGAAAATAAAACTGCTTTGCTTCTACATCTGTTGCGCGGCATTGTGAAGCCTTCAGATTTGTTGTCATGTTTGTGTCCACCAAACACCTTGTTGAAAGGGATGCTAGATATGGTGGCTCACACATTGAAACACCTTATGTGTGATCTCCACCTCTTTCTAGGAAGACCCTAGTGTCTTCGCACACTTTGGAATCAAGAAGTGCATGGTGATTTAGGACGAGTCCCACAAAGATTGATAGATGAAGATGCTGTATGGATCACGGATCGTGAGCGTGCTTTAGAACAGCAGAACCAGCATCGCAATTACAGTTGCGAGTACATCCCTTGTTCTTATCTCGCCATGCTGGAGAAGAAATACCACTCTGAGCAGAGAACGAAAACAGCAGATTCTCAAACACAGAAAATCAAAGCACAGCCGAAGCGGATATTTTTTCAAAGCGGGAAAAAATGCTGAAAAATAAAATAAAGCAGATAGTGCTGGAAATGAGGTAAACAGTCTTTGGCAGAGGAGAGTGTAATGGAAATAAGAAAAGGAAAGATGAATGATCTTGATACTTTCAAGCTTGACACTTCCAGTGTTTGTTTATAGATCATGACATGGCTCATTTGGATTTGACTTACTTGCTGTGCCTTTGATTGCAGATTGGATTTATTATGATTGAACCAGTGAGCAAAGAACACTGGTGTTCTGGAAGCATTGGTTAAAATATTTGAATTAATATTACTTTCGTTTGGAAAATTTGCAAACTGCACTTATTTTTCGTGGGGACAAGATAGAAGATCAGTTACCTGCACTACCTTAAAATTCTGATGCACGGCAGAAATCTGAAGTTACGCAGTGTGGAGTATGTCGTTTATGATGAAGCAGACAAACGTTTGTTAAGCAGCTGCATGAGATCCTAGCCTGCATTTCAGAAAATAGCTTACCTTTGGTTTTCTCAGCCACTCTTTCCAAGATGCTGCTAGAAAGTGAAGGTGCACGTCTTACTGAACTTGTGCTAATCCGTCTAGATGTTGATACAAAGCTAAGTGAATCAGTTAAATCTGTTTTTTTTTTTTCATGCGAGGGAAGAAAAAAAAACTGCTTTGCTTCTACATCTGTTGCGCGGCATTGTGAAGCCTTCAGATTTGTTGTCATGTTTTTTGTCCACCAAACACCTTGTTGAAAGGGATGCTAGATATGGTGGCTCACACTGAAACATCTTATGTGTGATCTCCACCTCTTTCTAGGTGTCTTGTGTGAAGTAAGGAGAATGAAAGAATGATGGAACGAAGGAAAGAAAAAGGGCGGAAGGAAGTCAGGAATTTCTATTTTCTGTGCAAAGACTTTTGTCATTTTTCCTTTACACTTTCATTCTCCAAAAAAAGATGCTACACTTTAGCTACTCAGCCTTCTGCGCCGCTTACAGTCTAATCTGATGGAGCAGATTGGAGTGGATTGAACCAGTGAGCAGCTTACTGGTTTGCAGACTGCTCTTATTTTAGGCGAGGACAAGGTGCAAGATTCTTGCACTAAATGAAAATGCTTATATAATCATTATTACACATGGCCGTCTGATGCACGGCCCTTAATCTGAAGTTACGCAGTGTGTAATTTTTGATGAAGCAGAAACACTTTTGCTGAGCAGCTGCAGGAGATCCTAGCCCACATTCCAGAAAAAAGCCTAACCTTGGTTTTCTCAGCCACTCTTTCCAAGATGCTGTTAGAATTTGAACGTGTAGATCTTACTTAACATGTGCGAATCCGTCTGGATGTTGATACAAAGCTAAATGAATCAGTTAAAACTTGCATGTTTTCATGTGAGGGCAAAAGTAAAACTGTTTTGCTTCTACATCTATTGCGCGGCATTGTGAAGCATATTTGTGTCCACCAAACACCGTGCTGAAAGGGTTGCTAGATATGGTAGCTCATGATGAAACACCTTATGTGTATGATCTCCACCTCTTTCTAGGAAGACCCTTCTGTCTTCCCACACTTTCGAATCATGAAGAGCATGGTGATGGAGTCCAACAAAGATTGATAGATGAAGATGCTCTATCGATCACAGATCATGAGCGGGCTTTCGAACAGCAGAACCTGCATCGCAATTACAGTTGCGAGTACATCCCTTGTTGTGGTCTCGTCATGCTGAAGAAGAAATTCCACTCTGAGCAGAGTACGAAAACAGCAGATTCTCAAACACAGAAAATCACAGCACAGCCGAAGCGGGTTTTTTTTTCAAAGCGAGAAAGAAAATGCTGAAAAATAAAATAAAGCAGATAGTGTAGGAAAATGGGTAAACTGCCTTTGGCAGAGGAGAGTGTAATGGATTTAAGAAAAGGAAAGATGAATGATCTTGACACTTTCAAGCTTGAAATCTTCCAGTGTTGTTTAGAGATCATGACATGGCTCATTTGGAATTGACTTACTTGCTGTGCCAATGATTGCAGATTGGATTTATTATGATTGAACCAGTGAGCAACGAACACTGGTGTTCTGGGAGCATGGGTTAAAATATTTGAATTAATATTACTTTCGGTTGGAAAATGTGCAAACTGCACTTATTTTGGGTGGGGACAAGATAGAAGATCAGTTACCTGCACTACCTTAAAATTCTGATGTACGACAGGAATCTAAATTCCAAGATGCTGCTAGAATGTGAACGTGCACGTCCTACTGAACCTGTGCTAATCCGTCTAGATGTTGATACAAAGGTAAGTGAATCAGTTAAATCTGGCATTTTTTCATGCGAGGGAAGAAAATAAAAATGCTTTGCTTCAACATCTATTGCGCGGCATTGTGAAGCCTTCTGATTTGTTGTCATGTTTGTGTCCATCAAACACCTTGCTGAAAGGGATGCTAGATGTTTGCTGAAACACCTTATGTGTGATCTCCACCTCTTTCTAGGAAGACCCTTGTGTCTTCCCACACTTTGGAATCAAGAAGCGCATGGTGATTTGGGACGAGTCCCACAAAGATTGATAGATGAAGATGCTCTACCGATCATGAGCGGGCTTTGGAACAGCTTAACCTGCATCACATAAAGTAGAATGCTTAAACACATTATAGCAAATTCAGACAAAGCTCCAGAGTCTATGAAAAAGACCAATGCCACTCAGTTGTGAGTACAATCCCTTGTTCTGGTCTCGCTAGGCTGGAGAAGAAATTCCATCTGAGCAGAGCACAAAAACAGCCGATTCTAAAACAAGGAAAATCACAGCACAGCCGAAGCGGTTTTTCTTACAAAGCGGTGGCAAGAAAATGCTGAAAAATAAAAAAAAAAAGCAGATAGTGTAGGAAATGAGGTAAACTGGCTTTGGCAGAGGAGAGAGTAATGGATTTAAGAAAGGAAGATAAATGATCTTGACACTTTCAAGCTTGACACTTGCAGTGCTGTTTAAA
>NW_028320426.1:15000-20000 GCF_062004578.1 Staurois parvus | reverse complement strand
CCGGCCTTTGTTCCTTCCTTTTTTCTTTCCTTCCTTAATTCCTTCCTTCCTTCCTTCCTTCCTTCCTTCCTTCCTTCCTTCCTTTCCTTCGTTCCTTCCTTTCTTCCTTTTTTTATTCCTTCTTTCTTTCCTTCCATCCTTCCATACTTCCTTCCTTCCTTTCTTCCTTCCTTTCTCCCCTCCCTCATTTTTTCCTTCCTTACTTCCTGCCATTCTTCCTTCCTTTCTTCCTTCCTTCCTTCCCTACTTAATTGCCCGCTTCCCTACACTCCCATCCTTTCCCTTTCTTCCTTACTTCCTTCCTTAATTCCTTCCTTCCTTCCATTCTTCCTTAATTCCTTTATCACCTCTTTCCTTCCTTCTTTCCTTCCTTCCATTCTTCCTTCCTTCCTTTCTTTATCCCTTACTTTTTTACTTACTTGCCAGCTTCCCTTCACTGCCCTCTATTCCTTTATTCCCTTCCTTCCTTCCTTCCTTTTTTCCGTCCTTTTTTCCTTCCTTTTTTCTTTCCTTCCTTCCTTCCTTCCTTCCTTCCTTCCTTTCCTTCGTTCCTTCCTTTCTTCCTTTTTTTATTCCTTCCTTCCTTCCTTCCTTTCTTCCTTCCTTTCTCCCCTCCCTCATTTCTTCCTTCCTTCCTGCCATTCTTCCTTCCTTTCTTCCTTCCTTCCTTCCCTACTTAATTGCCAGCTTCCCTACACTCCCATCCTTTCCCTTTCTTCCTTCCTTCCTTCCATTCTTCCTTAATTCCTTTCTCACCTCCTTCCTTCCTTCCTTCCTTCCTTCCTTCCTTCCTTCCATTCTTCCTTCCTTCCTTTCTATATCCCTTACTTTTTTACTTACTTGCCATCTTCCCTTCACTGCCTTCTATTTCTTTATTCCCTTCCTTCCTTCCTTTCCTTCTTTCCTTCCTTCCTTCCTTTTTTCCTTCCTTCCTCCCTTCCTTCCTTCCTTTTTTCCTAACTTCCTTCCTTACCTCCCTTCCTGTCTTCCTTCCTCTCTTCCTTCCTTCCTTCTTTCCTTCCTTCCTTCCTTCCCTCCCTTCCTGTCTTACTTCCTTCCTTCCCTCCCTTCCATTTTACCCTCCTTCTTTCCTTCCTTCCTTCATTTCTTCCCTCCTTTTTCCCCTCCCTCATTTCCTCCTTCCTTCCTTCCTTTCCTTCATGCCATTCTTCCTTCCTTTCTCCCCTCCCTCATTCCTTCCTTCCTTCCTTCCTCACCACCCTCATTCCTTCCTTCCTTCCTTTCTTCCTTCCTTCACTACCTACTTGCCAGGTTTCCTTCACTCCCCTCCTTTCCCTTCCTTCCTTCCTTCCTTCCTGCCATTCTTCTTTCCTTTCTTCCTTCCTTCCTTCCTTCCCTACTTAATTGCCAGCTTCCCTAAACTCCCATCCTTTCCCTTTCTTCATTCCTTCCTTCCTTCCTTCCTTCTTTTCATCCTTTCTTCCTTAAATAATTTCTCACCTCCTACATTCCTTCCTTCATTCCATCCTTCCTTCCTTCCTTCCTTCCTTCCTTCCTTCCTTCCTTCCTTCACTACCTACTTGCCAGGTTTCCTTCACTCCCCTTTTTTTCCTTCCTTCCTTCCTTCCTTCCTTCCTTTCCTTCTTTCCTTCCTTTTTTCCTTCTTTCCTTCCTTCCTTCTTTTCTCGCCTCCCTCATTCCTTCCTTCCTTTTTTCCTTCCTTCCTTCCTTTTTTCCTTCCTTCCTTCCTTCCTTTTTTCCTACATTCCTTCCTTCCTTTCCTTCTTTCCAACCTTCCTTCCTTTTTTTCTTCCTTCCTTCCTTCCTTCCCTCCTTCCTTCCTTCCTTCCTTTCTTCCATCCTTCCTTCCTTTCTTTCTTCCTTCCTTTCTCCCCTCCCTCATTTCTTCCTTCCTTCCTTCCTGCCATTCTTCCTTCCTTTCTTCCTTCGCTACTTAATTGCCAGCTTCCCTACACTCCCATCCTTTCCCTTTCTTCCTTCCTTCCTTCCATCCTTAATTCCTTCCTTCCTTCTATTCTTCCTTCCTTCCTTTCTTTATTCCTTACTTTTTTACTTACTTGCCAGATTCCTTTCACTTGCCCTTTATTCCCTTCCTGTCTTCCTTCCTTCCTTCCTTTTTATCTTCCTTCCTTCCTTCCTTCCTTCCTTCCTTCCTTTCCTTCTTTCCTTCCTTCCTTCCTTTTTTCCTTCCTTACGTCCTCCCTCCCTTCCTTCCTTCCTTCCTTTTTTCCTAACTTCCTTCCTTCCCTCCCTTCCTGTCTTCCTTCCTTCCTTCCCTCTCTTCCTTTTTCCCCTCCTTCTTTCCTTCCTTCCTTCCTTCTTTCCTTCCTTCCTTCCTTCCTTTTTTCCTTCCTTCCTTCCTTGTTTCCTTCCTTCCTCTCTTTCTTCCTTCCTTCCTTCTTTCCTTCCTTCCTTCCCTCCCTTCCTGTCTTACTTCCTTCCTTCCTTCCCTCCCTTCCATTTTCCCCTCCTTCTTTCCTTCCTTCCTTCATTTCTTCCCTCCTTTTTCCACTCCCTCATTTCTTCCTTCCTTCCTTCCTTCCTTCCTTCCTTCCTTCCTTCCTTCCTTTCTATCCTGCCATTCTTCCTTCCTTTCTCCCCTCCCTCATTCCTTCCCTCCTTCCTCACCGCCCTCATTCCTTCCTTCCTTCACTACCTACTTGCCAGGTTTCCTTCACTCCCCTCCTTTCCTTTCCTTCCTTCCTTCTTTCCGTCCTTCCATCCTTCCTTCCTTCCTTCCTTCATTTCTCCCCTCCCTCATTTCTTCCTTCCTTCCTTCCTGCCATTCTTCCTTCCTTCCTTTCTTCCTTCCTTCCCTACTTAATTGCCAGCTTTCCTAAACGCCTATCCTTTCCCTTTCTTCATTCCTTCCTGCCTTCCTTCCTTCCTTCTTTTCTTCCTTCCTTTCTTCCTTAATTAATTTCTCACCTCCTTCATTCCATCCTTCCTTCCTTCCTTCCTTCCTTCCTTCGCTACCTACTTGCCAGGTTTCCTTCACTCCCCTTATTTTCCTTCCTTCCTTCCTTCCTTCCTTCCTTCCTTCCTTCCTTCCTTTCCTTCCTTTTTTCCTTCTTTCCTTCCTTCCTTCTTTTCTCGCCTCCCTCATTCCTTCCTTCCTTTTGTCCATCCTTCCTTCCTTCCTTCCTTCCTTCCTTCCTTTTTTCCTACCTTCCTTCTTTCCTTTCCTTCTTTCCAACCTTCCTTCCTTTCTTCCTTCCTTCCTTTTTTCCACCCTTCCTTCCATCATTCCTTCCTTTCTTCATTACCTACTTGCCAGGTTTCCTTCACTCCCCTCCTTTCCCTTCGTTCCTTCCTTCCTTCTTTCCTTCCTTCCTTCCTTCTTTCCGTCCTTCCATCCTTCCTTCCTTCCTTCCTTCCTTCCTTCCTTCCTTCTTTCCTTCCTTCCTTCCATCCTTCCTTCCTTTCTTTATTCCTTACTTATTTACTTATTTCCTTCCTTCCTTCCTTACTTCTTCCCTTCCTTCCTTCCTTCCATCCTTCCTTCCTTCGTTACCTACTTGCCAGGTTTCCTTCACTACCCTCCTTTCCCTTTCTTCCTTCCTTCTTTCCATCCTTCCTTCCTTCCTTCCTTCTTTCCGTCCTTCCATCCTTCCTTCCTTCCTTCTTTCCTTCCTTCCTTCCTTCCTTCCTTCCTTCCTTCCTTCCATCCTTCCTTCCTTCCTTTCTTTATTCCTTACTGCTTTACTTACTTGCCAGCTTCCCTTCACTCCCCTCCTTTCCATTCCTTTATTCCCTTCCTTTCTTCCTTTTTTCCTTCCTTCCTTCCTTTTTTCCTTCCTTCCTTCCTTCCTTTCCTTCTTTCCTTCCATCCTTCCTTTTTTCCTTCCTTCCTTCCTTCCTTCCTCCGTTCCTTCCTTCCTTTTTTCCTAACTTCCTTCCTTCCCTCCATCCCTTCCTTTTTTCCTTCCATCCTTCCTTCCCTCCCTTCCTTTTTCCCCTCCTTCTTTAATTCCTTCCTTTTTTCGTTCCTTCCTTCCTTCCTTCTTTCCGTCCTTCCATCCTTCCTTCCTTCCTTCCTTCCTTTCTGCCTTCCCTCATTTCTTCCTTCCTTCCTTCCTTTCCTTCCTGGCATTCTTCCTTCCTTCCTTTCTTCCTTCCTTCCTTCCCTCCTTAATTGCCAGTATCCCTAAACTCCCATCCTTTCCCTTCCTTCCTTCCTTCCTTCCTTCCTTTCTTCCTTAATTCCTTTCTCATCTCCTTCTTTCCGTCCTTCCATCCTTCCTTCCATTCTTTCTGCCTTCCCTCATTTCTTTCTTCCTTCCTTCCTTCCTTTCCTTCCTGGCATTCTTCCTTCCTTCCTTTCTTCCTTCCTTCCTTCCCTACTTAATTGCCAGCATCCCTAAACTCCCATCCTTTCCCTTCCTTCCTTCCTTCCTTCCTTTCTTCCTTAATTCCTTTCTCATCTCCTTCTTTCCGTCCTTCCATCCTTCCTTCCTTTCTTTCTGCCTTCCCTCATTTCTTCCTTCCTTCCTTTCCTTCCTGGCATTCTTCCTTCCTTCCTTTATTTCTTCCCTTATTCCTTCTTTCCTTCCTTTTTTTCCTTCCTTCCTTCCTTCCTTCCTTCCTTCCTTTCTTCCATCATTCCGTCCTTCTTTTCTTTATTCCTTACTTCTTTACTAACTTGCCAGATTCCCTTCTTTCGCCTCCATTCCTTTATTCCTTTCCGTCTTTCCTTCCTTCCTTCCTTCCTTCCTTTTTTCCGTCCTTTTTTCCTTCCTTTTTTCTTTCCTTCCTTCCTTTCCTTCCTTTCTTCCTTTTTTCCTTCCTTCCATCCTTCCATCCTTCCATCCTTCCTTCCTTCTTTTCTTCTTTCATTTCTCCCCTCCCTCATTTCTTCCTTCCTTCCTGCCATTTTTCCTTCCTTTCCTCCATCCTTCCTTCCTTCCCTACTTAATTGCCAGCTTCCCTACACTCCCATCCTTTCCCTTTCTTCCTTCCTTCCTTCCTTCTATCCTTCCTTAATTCCTTCCTTCCTTCCATTCTTCCTTAATTCCTTT
>NW_028320426.1:0-5000 GCF_062004578.1 Staurois parvus | reverse complement strand
TCCTTTCTTCCTTCCTTCCTTCCTTCCCTACTTAATTGCCAGCTTCCCTACACTCCCATCCTTTCCCTTTCTTCCTTCCTTAATTCCTTCCTTCCAGTCTTCCTTAATTCCTTTCTCACCTCCTTCCTTCCTTCCTTCCTTCCATTCTTCCTTCCTTTCTTTCTTTATTCTTTACTTTTTTACTTACTTGCCAGCTTCCCTTCGCTGCCCTCTATTCCTTTATTCCCTTCCTTTCTTCCTTCCTTCCTTTTTTCCTTCCCTCCTTCCTTCCTTCCTTCCTTTCCTTCCTTCCTTTTTTCCTTCCTTCCTTCCTTCCTCCCTTCCTTCCTTCCTTTTTTCCTAACTTCCTTCCTTCCTTCCTTCCTTCCTTCCTTCCTTCCATCCTTCCTTCCTTCCTTCCTTCCTTCCTTTCTTCCTTCCTTTCTCCCCTCCCTCATTTCTTCCTTCCTTCCTTCCTGCCATTCTTCCTTCCTTTCTTCCTTCCTTCCTTCCCTACTTAATTGCCAGCTTCCCTACACTCCCATCCTTTCCCTTTCTTCCTTTATTCTTTACTTTTTTACTTACTTGCCAGCTTCCCTTCACTGCCCTCTATTCCTTTTTTCCCTTCCTTTCTTCCTTCCTTCCTTTTTCCTTCCTTCCTTCCTTCCTTTCCTTCCTTCCTTTTTTCCTTCCTTCCTTCCTCCCTTCCTTCCTTCCTTTTTTCCTAACTTCCTTCCTTACCTCCCTTCCTGTCTTCCTTCCTTCCTTCACTCTCTTCCTTTTTCCCCTCCTTCTTTCCTTCCTTCCTTCCATCCTTCCTTCCTTCTTTCCTTCCTTCCTTCCTTCCTTTTTTCCTTCCTTTATTCCTTCCTTCCTTCCTCCCTTCCTTCCTTCCTTTTTTCCTAACTTCCTTCCTTCCTTCCATCCTTCCTTCCTTCCTTCCTCCCTTTCTTCCTTCCTTTCTCCCCTCCCTCATTTCTTCCTTCCTGCCATTCTTCCTTCCTTTCTTCCTTCCTTCCTTCCCTACTTAATTGCCAGCTTCCCTACACTCCCATCCTTTCCCTTTCTTCCTTCCTTAATTCCTTCCTTCCTTCCAGTCTTCCTTAATTCCTTTCTCACCTCCTTCCTTCCTTCCTTCCATTCTTCCTTCCTTCCTTTCTTTATTCTTTACTTTTTTACTTACTTGCCAGCTTCCCTTCGCTGCCCTCTATTCCTTTATTCCCTTCCTTTCTTCCTTCCTTCCTTTTTTCCTTCCCTCCTTCCTTCCTTCCTTCCTTCCTTCCTTCCTTCCTTCCTTCCTTTCCTTCCTTCCTTTTTTCCTTCCTTCCTTCCTTTTTTCCTAACTTCCTTCCTTCCTTCCTTCCTTCCTTCCTTCCATCCTTCCTTCCTTCCTTCCTTCCTTCCTTCCTTCCTTTCTTCCTTCCTTTCTCCCCTCCCTCATTTCTTCCTTCCTTCCTTCCTGCCATTCTTCCTTCCTTTCTTCCTTCCTTCCTTCCCTACTTAATTGCCAGCTTCCCTACACTCCCATCCTTTCCCTTTCTTCCTTTATTCTTTACTTTTTTACTTACTTGCCAGCTTCCCTTCACTGCCCTCTATTCCTTTTTTCCCTTCCTTTCTTCCTTCCTTCCTTTTTTCCTTCCTTCCTTCCTTTCCTTCCTTCCTTTTTTCCTTCCTTCCTTCCTCCCTTCCTTCCTTCCTTTTTTCCTAACTTCCTTCCTTACCTCCCTTCCTGTCTTCCTTCCTTCCTTCACTCTCTTCCTTTTTCCCCTCCTTCTTTCCTTCCTTCCTTCCATCCTTCCTTCCTTCTTTCCTTCCTTCCTTCCTTCCTTCCTTTTTTCCTTCCTTTATTCCTTCCTTCCTTCCTCCCTTCCTTCCTTCCTTTTTTCCTAACTTCCTTCCTTCCTTCCATCCTTCCTTCCTTCCTTCCTCCCTTTCTTCCTTCCTTTCTCCCCTCCCTCATTTCTTCCTTCCTGCCATTCTTCCTTCCTTTCTTCCTTCCTTCCTTCCCTACTTAATTGCCAGCTTCCCTACACTCCCATCCTTTCCCTTTCTTCCTTCCTTAATTCCTTCCTTCCTTCCAGTCTTCCTTAATTCCTTTCTCACCTCCTTCCTTCCTTCCTTCCTTCCTTCCTTCCTTCCTTCCATTCTTCCTTCCTTCCTTTCTTTATTCTTTACTTTTTTACTTACTTGCCAGCTTCCCTTCACTGCCCTCTATTCCTTTATTCCCTTCCTTTCTTCCTTCCTTCCTTTTTTCCTTCCTTCCTTTCCTTCTTTCCTTTTTTCCTTCCTTCCTTCCTCCCTTCCTTCCTTTTTTCCTAACTTCCTTCCTTCCTTCCTTCCATCCTTCCTTCCTTCCTTCCTTTCTTCCTTCCTTTCTCCCCTCCCTCATTTCTTCCTTCCTTCCTTCCTGCCATTCTTCCTTCCTTTCTTCCTTCCTTCCTTCCCTACTTAATTGCCAGCTTCCCTACACTCCCATCCTTTCCCTTTCTTCCTTCCTTAATTCCTTCCTTCCTTCCAGTCTTCCTTAATTCCTTTCTCACCTCCTTCCTTCCTTCCTTCCTTCCTTCCTTCCTTCCTTCCTTCCATTCTTCCTTCCTTCCTTTCTTTATTCTTTACTTTTTTACTTACTTGCCAGCTTCCCTTCACTGCCCTCTATTCCTTTATTCCCTTCCTTTCTTCCTTCCTTCCTTTTTTCCTTCCTTCCTTTCCTTCCTTCCTTTTTTCCTTCCTTCCTTTTTTCCTAACTTCCTTCCTTCCCTCCCTTCCTGTCTTCCTTCCGTCCTTCCTTCCTTCACTCTCTTCCTTTTCCCCCTCCTTCTTTCCTTCCTTCCTTCCATCCTTCCTTCCTTCTTTCCTTCCTTCCTTTTTTCCTTCCTTTATTCCTTCCTTCCTTCCTTCCTTGATTCCTTCCTTCCTCTTTCTTCCTTCCTTCCTTCTTTCCTTCCTTCCCTCCCTTCCTGTCTTACTTCCTTCCATTTTCCCCTCCTTCTTTCCTTCCTTCATTTCTTCCCTCCTTTTTCCCCTCCCTCATTTCTTCCTTCCTTCCTTCCTTCCTTCCTTCCTTTCCTACTTAATTGCCAGCTTCCCTACACTCCCATACTTTCCCTTCCTTCCTTCCTTCCTTCTTTTCTCCCCTCCCTCATTCCTTCCTTCTTTCCTCACCACACTCATTCCTTCCTTCCTTCCTTCCTTCACTACCTACTTGCCAGGTTTCCTTCACTCCCCTCCTTTCCCTTCCTTCCTTCCTTCTTTCCGTCCTTCCTTCCTTCCTTCCTTCCTTCCTTCCTTCCTTTCTCCCCTCCCTCATTTCTTCCTTCCTTCCTTCCTTCCTGCCATTCTTTTTTCCTTTCTTCCTTCCCTACTTAATTGCCAGCTTCCCTAAACTCCCATCCTTTCCCTTTTTTCCTTCCTTTCATCCTTCCATCCTTCTTTCCTTCCTTTCTACCTAATTCATTTCTCACCTCCTTCATTCCTTCCTTCATTCCATCCTTCCTTCCTTCCATCCTTCCTTCACTACCTACTTGCCAGGTTTCCTTCACTCCCCTTATTTTCCTTCCTTCTTTCCTTCCTTCCTTCCTTCCTTCCTTCTTTCCTTCCTTTTTTCCTACCTTCCTTCCTTTCCTTCTTTCCAACCTTCCTTCCTTTTTTCCTTCCTTCCTTCCTTCCTTCCTCCCTTCCTTCCTTCCTTCCTTCCATAATTCCTTCCTTCCTTCCTTCATTACCTACTTGCCAGGTTTCCTTCACTCCCCTCCTTTCCCTTCCTTCCATCTTTCCGTCCTTCCTTCCTGCCTTCCTTCCTTCCTTCCTTACTTCTTCCCTTCCATCCTTCCATCCTTCATTAAATACTTGCCAGGTTTCCTTCACTCCCCTCCTTTCCCTTCCTTCGTTCCTTTGTTCCTTCGTTCCTTCCTTCCTTCCTTCCTTCCTTTCTTCCATCCTTCCGTCCTTCTTTTCTTTATTCCTTGCTTCTTAACTAACTTGCCAGCTTCACTTCACTCGCCTCATTTCCATTCCTTTATTCCATTCCATCTTTCCTTCCTTCCTTCCTTTTTTCCGTCCTTTTTTCCTTCCTTTTTTCCTTCCTTCCTTCCTTTTTTCTGTCCTTTTTTCCATCCTTCCCTTCTTCCTTCCTTCCTTCCTTCCTTCCTGCCTTTCCTTCGTTCCTTCCTTTCTTCCTTTTTTCCTTCCTTCCTTCCTTCCTTCCTTCCTTCCTTCCTTCCTTCCTTCCATCCTTCCTTCCTTCCTTTCTTCCTTCCTTTCTCCCCTCCCTCATTTCTTCTTTCCTTCCTTCCTGCCATTCTTCCTTCCTTTCTTTCTTCCTTCCTTCCTTCCCTACTTAATTGCCAGCTTCCCTACACTCCCATCCTTTCCCTTTCTTCCTTCCTTAATTCCTTCCTTCCAGTCTTCCTTAATTCCTTTCTCACCTCCTTCCTTCCTTCCTTCCTTCCTTCCATTCTTCCTTCCTTCCTTTCTTTATTCTTTACTTTTTTACTTACTTGCCAGCTTCCCTTCACTGCCCTCTATTCCTTTATTCCATTCCTTTCTTCCTTCCTTCCTTTTTTCCTTCCTTCCTTCCTTCCTTCCTTTTTTCCTTCCTTCCTTCCTCCCTTCCTTCCTTCCTTCCTTTTTTCCTAACTTCCTTCCTTCCCTCCCTTCCTGTCTTCCTTCCTTCCTTCCTTCCTTCCTTCCTTCACTCTCTTCCTTTTTCCCCTCCTTCTTTCCTTCCTTCCTTCCATCATTCCTTCCTTCGTTCCTTCCTTCCTTCCTTTTTTCTTTCCTTTATTCCTTCCTTCCTTGATTCCTTCCTTCCTCTTTCTGCCTTCCTTCCTTCTTTCCTTCCTTCCCTCCCTTCCTGTCTTACTTCCTTCCATTTTCCCCACCTTCTTTCCTTCTTTCCTTCATTTCTTCCCTCCTTTTTCCCCTCCCTCATTTCTTCCTTCCTTCCTTCCTTTCCTTCCTGCCATTCATCCTTCCTTTCTCCCCTCCCTCATTCCTTCCTTCCTTCCTCACCACCCTGATTC
>NW_028320425.1:0-111184 GCF_062004578.1 Staurois parvus | reverse complement strand
GAGACAGAGGAGAGAGAATCATATATATATATATACACACATTATTTATATAGCGGCGATAGTTTGCTCAGCGCTGTACAATATAGTGGGGGGACAGTACATGAGACAAGACAGCAACAATACAATACACAAGGGGATCGAGGGCCCTGTTCTTTGGAGCTTACAATCTAGGAGGGAGGGGATAGTGGTACAGGAGGAAGTGACTGCGGGGGATGGAGTGGTAGGAGGAGATCGGTTGTTAGGTGAGGGTGGGGGAGGCTTCCCTGAAGAGATGGGTTTTCAGGGTGCGCCTAAAGGTGAGGAGGGTAGATGACAGTCTGATGGATTGGGATAGAGAGTTCCAGAGGATGGGGGAAGTCCTGGAGAAGTCCTGCAGTTGGGCGTGGGAGGAGGAGACCAGGGGGCTAGAAAGTAGGAGGTCTTGTGAATAGCGAAGAGTACAGGTAGGGTGGTATTTGGGTTTCAGGTCGGTGAGGTAGTTTGGGGCAGCGTTATGGATGGCTTTGTACGTCAATGTTAGTAATTTGAATTTATTGTATTGGGCAATCGGGAGCCAGTGGAGGGAATGACAGAGGGGGGTGGAGGCCAGTGGAGGGATTGGCAGAGGGGGGTGGAGGCCAGTGGAGGGATTGGCAGAGGGGGGTGGAGGCCAGTGGAGGGATTGGCAGAGGGGGGTGGAGGCCAGTGGAGGGAATGACAGAGGGGGGTGGAGGCCAGTGGAGGGATTGGCAGAGGGGGGTGGAGGCCAGTGGAGGGAATGACAGAGGGGGGTGGAGGCCAGTGGAGGGAATGACAGAGGGGGGTGGAGGCCAGTGGAGGGAATGACAGAGGGGGATGGAGGCCAGTGGAGGGATTGGCAGAGGGGGGTGGAGGCCAGTGGAGGGATTGGCAGAGGGGGTGGAGGCCAGTGGAGGGAATGACAGAGGGGGGTGGAGGCCAGTGGAGGGAATGACAGAGGGGGGTGGAGGCCAGTGGAGGGAATGACAGAGGGGGGTGGAGGCCAGTGGAGGGATTGGCAGAGGGGGGTGGAGGCCAGTGGAGGGAATGACAGAGGGGGGTGGAGGCCAGTGGAGGGAATGACAGAGGGGGGTGGAGGCCAGTGGAGGGATTGGCAGAGGGGGGTGGAGGCCAGTGGAGGGAATGACAGAGGGGGGTGGAGGCCAGTGGAGGGAATGACAGAGGGGGGTGGAGGCCAGTGGAGGGAATGACAGAGGGGGGTGGAGGCCAGTGGAGGGATTGGCAGAGGGGGGTGGCAGAAGCGGAGCGGTTGGTAAGGTGGATGAGTCTGGTCGCTGAGTTCAGGATAGACTGAAGCGGGGATAGTCTGTGATGAGGGAGGCCGGTGAGGAGGGAGTTGCAGTAGTCCAGACGTGAGATAATAAGGGAGTGAACGAGGAGTTTAGTAGTGTCTGGGGTGAGGAACGAACGTATTTTGGAGATGTTGCGGAGGTGGAGTCTGCATGAGTTTGTCAGCGATTGGACTTGGGGTTGGAAGGACAGGTTTGAGTCCAGGGTGACACCTAGGACTTTGGCTTGTGGGGTGGGACTGATGGTGGCGTTGTTGGTTGTGATGGAGAGGACTCTTTCGTTCTCTCATTGGGGGGGGGGGGGAGCAATTCTTGTGTTGCCTAGGGCAGCACAAAACCTCAATACACCACTGGAAGAAGGGGCTCTGGTCAGAAGAATCCAAACTGTAACTTGTTGGCCAAAAAGCAAAACACTATGTGTGGGGAAAACTAACACTGCACATCCCCCTGAACACACCATCCCCACTGTGAAACATGGTGGTGGCAGCATCATGTGGTGGGGATGCTTTTCTTCAGCAGGGACAGGGAAGCTGGTCAGAGTTGCTGGGAAGATGGATGGAGCCAAATACAGGGCAATCTTAGAAGAAAACCTGATAGAGTCTGCAGAAGACTTGAGACCGGGGCGGAGGTTCCCCTTCCAGCAGGACAACGACCTGAAACATCCAGCCAGAGCTACAATGGAATGGTTCAGATCAAAGCATCTTCATGTGTTAGAATGGCCCAGTCACAGTCCAGACCCAAATCCAATGGAGAATCTGTGGCCAGACCTGAGAATTGGTGTTCCCAGACGCTCTCCATCCAATCTGACAGAGCTTGAGGGATTCTGCAAAGAAGAATGGACAGAAATGTCCCTCTCTAGATGTGCAAAGAGACATCCCCAAAAAGACTTGCATCTGGAATTGCAGCCAAAGGGGGGTCCTACAAAGTATTGACTCCGGGGGGCCGAATACAAATGCCGCCACACTTTTCACAGATTTGTTGGTCACAAATGTTGAAAATCATTTCTCATTTTCCTTCCACTTCACAATTATGTGCCACTTTGTGTTGGCCTATCACATCCAATCCTGATAGATACATTGTAACATGACAACATGGGGGGCATTTCAGGGGGGGGGATTCATTGCATCATGACAACATGGGGGGGATACATTGTAACATGACAACATGGGGAACATTTCGGGGGGGGGGGAATACATTGTAACATGACAACATGGGGGACATTTCAGGGGGGGGGGGATATATTGTAACATGACAACATGGGGGACACTTCAGGGGGGGGGGAATACATTGTAACATGACAACATGGGGGACATTTCAGGGGGGGAGGGGGAATACAATGTAACATGACAACATGGGGGACATTGCAGGGGGGAGTTGGAATACATTGTAACATGACAACATGGGGGACATTTCAGGGGGGAGGGGGAATACATTGTAACATGACAACATGGGGGACATTTCAGGGGGGAGGGGGAATACATTGTAACATGACAACATGGGGGACATTTCAGGGGGGAGGGGGAATACATTGTAACATGACAACATGGGGGACATTTAAGGGGGGGGAGGGGGAATACATTGTAACATGACAACATGGGGGACATTTCAGGGGGGAGGAGGAATACATTGTAACATGACAACATGGGGGACATTTCAGGGGGGAGGGGGAATACATTGTAACATGACAACATGGGGGACATTTGGGGGGGGGATACATTGTAACATGGGGGACATTTCGGGGGGGGATACATTGTAACATGGGGGACATTTCAGGGGGGAGGGGGAATACATTGTAACATGACAACATGGGGACATTTCAGGGGGGAGGGGGGAATACATTGTAACATGACAACATGGGGGACATTTTTGGGGGGGGAATACATTGAGGGGGGTACATTTCAGGGGGGGGGGAATACATTGTAACATGACAACATGGGGGACATTTCGGGGGGGATACATTGTAACATGACAACATGGGGGACATTTCGGGGGGGGGGGTGAATACATTGTAACATGACAACATGGGGGACATTTCGGGGGGGAAACATTGTAACATGACAACATGGGGGACATTTCAGGGGGGTGGGGGGAATACATTGTAACATGACAACATGGGGGACATTTTGGGAGGGGGAATACATTGGGGGGGAGGGTACATTTCAGGGAGGTGAAGACTTTTTCAAGTCACTGTATATCTGATGTTAGGTCCACTTTAAGGAAATGTATCGTATCCTTTTTTTTATTGCATACCTCTAGAATGGAAAGTTTCCCGCACTCTTCCAGGAAGGTGTGAGCTCCTCCGGCCCCCCTTGTATCAGTGATCTGGACGTATATTCAGCCTAATGCACCCGCTCCCCGGTGTACACTATATAATGGTATATATGGACAGTAGATGGACGGAGCGTTGTGATTGGTCAGGCTTCATGAATTTTTTATCTGCGCTGTCTGAGATACACTTAGAGGACCACAAATCAGGTAGCACATTGGAAGAGGCAGTATAGGAGGAGTAACAATTCTATACATGAAGCCGGCTCCCCACCCTGTACCTACCTACTGCGGAATACAGACGGGACTCTAAGGGCCCGGTAAGTCAAAACTTGCTGTGTCTAGGTATGAGATGAATGTACTTAGGTGTAGTCTGGGGTAGGTTCGAATAACATGAACAAAATTGGGGGGCCAGATCCGAACCCTGTTGAAGTCCATGAGAGGCAAATGTCAACAGTTCTGCCCATTTTCTAGCCGAGGCGGCAAGTGATTGTCAAACAAATGGAATTGTGTGTGTGGGGGGGTCACTGCCAGGGGGGACGTGCCAAAGCACAAAAAAACTGTATCCGGTCTATAAACCAGAGGCTCTGCATCAGGGGCGGACTGACAACTCATGGGGCCCCCGGGCAATAGGAAATTATGGGGCCCCTGTGTCCTCGCCCACATTCAAACCACACCCAAAAAAGCCTATGAAAGATACCAGGGGCATCTCATGGGGCCCCCTACTGACCCCGGGACCTCGTGCAGTGCCCGAGTGGCTAAAGGGTCTGTCTGCCCCTGGTCTATGTGTACAGTTGGATAAATGGTTCTATATTTAGGAATTTAGGATGTATCTGGTCTATCAGAGGCTGAGTCTCAGGTCCACCTCCCAGGACAAGAGATGACACTTCTCAGGTCCATCAGGGGATGGTGGTTCAGAGGGTTCCACAGCCAGAGCATGGACCTGAGGTGGGTGACCATTGGCCTGTGCAGTTTGTGCGATAATGGTTGAAGAGCAGAAGGCAACACTATTTGAACCTTTAGTGGCCAAGACATCTGTGGCTCATGAACTTGGATCGGTTCTTCAAAAACCCTTTTATGGGCCTCTTGGTGGGTATTGATGGGTTTGAAGAGTGGTGGAGTCTCATTTTTGAGTTGCTTCTCTCTGGATATCGTAGACTGGCGTGCCTGGAATGGACTGTTGTAGGCCAACTCAAGGGGACTTCTTCCCAGGGGCAGACTGACAACTCATGGGGCCCCTGGGCAATAGGAGATTATGGGGCCCCTGTGTCCTTGCCCAAACTCAAAAAAGCCTATGAAAAAGGTACCAGGGGCATCTCATGGGGCTCCCTACTGACCCTGGGCCATCGGGCAGTGCCCGAGTTTCCAAATGGTCAGTCCGCCCCTGATTCTTCCCATTGGCTTTGCAACTTTCCTTGCTAGAAGTAGAGTAATGTGGTAATGATCAGGAGGGCTCTCTACAGTATCTGGTTCTTCTGGAGAAGCTTGGTGTCATTAGGTTCTGACTCAACAGCCCCTTTGCTGGTCCTGACAGTGCTGAAGGCAGGGGCGGACTGACAACTCATGGGGCCCCCCGGGCAATAGGGGATCATGGGGCCCTGTGTCCTTGCCCACACTCAAAGCACTCCCAGAAAAGCCTATAAAAAAGGTAACAGGGGCATTTCATGGGGCCCCCTACTGATCCCAGGCCCTCGGGCAGTGCCAGAGTGCTCGAATGGTCAGTCCGCCCCTGGTTGAGGGCCTCTCACCTGGCAGCGGATAACTTGCCCCGCTACCTCTGCCTCATCAGGGAGGGAAGCAGAGAAACTCACCTTTCTTTGGCCTGTCCAGGAACCCATGGAGTTGTGGGAAAAGAAGTTAACCTGAACCTAAGCATTGTGAGTAAATGAGAACTCCTGTGGCTCTGGAATGGAGAGTTGGCCCTAGGAACCTATAGGGATCATTCGCATGGCTCTGTAGGTCACTGTGCTTATGGGGGTGTGGGAAATGGAGGGCGGGGGGGAAATTGGGAGTGAAGCCGAGTTACATTGCAGCCATCTCTACTCCATAGCAGGGGCAGACTGACAACTCATGGGGCCCCCGGGCAATAGGGAATCATGAGGCCCCTGTATCCTTGCCCACACTCAAATCACACCAAAAAAAGCCTATAAAAAGGTACCAGGGGCATTTCATGGGGCCCCCTACTGACCCCGGGCCCTCAGGCAGTGCCCGAGTGCTCGAATGGTCAGTCCGCCCCTGCTACATAGTATTTTACTGGTTGTTCCAGTTCCTTGCACCCCCCCTCACCACCACCACAACCACCACCACCATGCCCAATGTATCCGTACCATCTCTACTCTATAGTATTTTAGTGGTTGTTCCAGTTCCTTGTACCCCCCCCCCCCCCCCCACCACCACCACCACAAGCACCACCACCATGCCCAATGTATCCGTACCATCCCTACTCCATAGTATTTTAGTGGTTGTTCCAGTTCCTTGTACCCCCCCCCCCCCACTACCACCACCACACCACCACCACAACCACCACCATGCCCGATGTATACGTACCACCTCTACTCCATAGTATTTTAGTGGTTGTTCCAGTTCCTTGTACCCCCCCCCCCACTACCACCACCACACCACCACCACAACCACCACCATGCCCAATGTATACGTACCACCTCTACTCCATAGTATTTTAGTGGCTGTTCCAGTTCCTTGTACCCCCCCCCCCTCACCACAACCACCACCACCATGCCCAATGTATCCGTACCATCTCTACTCCATAGTATTTTAGTGGTTGTTCCAGTTCCTTGTACCCCCCCTCACCACCACCACCACCATGCCCAATGTATCCGTACCATCTCTACTCCATAGTATTTTAGTGGTTGTTCTAATTCCTTGTACCCCCCCCCCCCTCACCACCACACCCAATGTATCCGTACCATCTCTACTCCATAGTATTTTAGTGGTTGTTCCAGTTCCTTGTACCCCCCCTCACCACCACCACCACCACCACCACCACCATGCCCAATGTATCCGTACCATCTTGCTGCATAGTATAGAATTAGGGGTTTTCTTCTTTCTTTTTTTTTCTTTTTTTTTTTACGTTGTGTAGGAAACCTAGAAAAGCAGATTGTATTATGTATGCAGAAATCAACTTTCCGGACAATTTCCATGAAAATTTGTTTTCTTCCCTTAAACCGTCTAATTTTGTTTTCTTGCCGAGCCGTTCTCAGTGTATTTGCCGGCAATGAAGTATTGATTTCTGCTCTAACCTGCATGGTAATGCAATCAGGGGAAAGTGGCCTCCGACGCAGCCTCTCAATTATCAGTTCTTTATGTGGGAAGTCTGGCCAATCTGCATCTCATCCTGACCCAGGAGAACCCTAAAGGATTCTGGGAACGGAGCTACAGTACTACAAAGCCAAGAGGACTACCATGCTACAGAGCATGGGGCCCCCGGTGTACAATTTGAGGGGACAACTGTCAGGTATTCATTCTCTCTCACAGCACTCCCGCTGACAATGCCATCATCTGCTTTTTATTCCAGAAGAATGGAGCCATCTTTGTTCAGGCATCATCCAGAGCCCTGGTGTCCAACCTGCAGCCTGAGGGCCACATCAGGCCCTTTGATGTTTGAAGTGTGGCCCTCCAGCTCTAGCAGTCAGTATTAGTGGCGTAACTAGAACCTTCAGGGCCTCGGGGTAAGAAACCACGAAGGGCCCCTTTGTCCCTGGCTGTGGCTCTTCCCTCAGAGCCCGGTGGCAGAACGCTAGTGCCCAGTTGCAAGTGAGACCTTTGCGACCCTGGCAGTTCTGCCACTGGTGTCAGTAGTTTTTATATTTTTGTTATTTTATTATTTTACCTTTTTTTTTACAATATTATTTTTTCATTATTTTTTGCAATTTTTTTAGGAGCCCCACTCTGGGCTTTGGTGAAATATCAACATTGAGACAGAGAAAGGAGATTGAGGACACAGTCCTCAATCTCCATCTTTGCAGCCTCAGCTGTACAGAATGAATGGACAGGAATAGCTCTGTACAGAGCACTCTGTCTATTCATAAACTGAAGCATAGTAAACACAGTTTACTATGCATCAGTTATGAATGAACCAGGGGCGGACTGACCATTTGGAAACTGCCCAAGGGCCGGGGGTCAGTAGGGGGCCCCATGAGATGCCCCTGATACCTTTTTCATAGGCTTTTTTGAGTTTGGGCAAGGACAGAGGGGCCCCATGATCCCCTATTGCCTGGGGGCCCCATGAGTTGTTAGTCCACCCCTGGAATGAACAGAGTCAGCGATCGGTATGGATCACTGACTCTATTCAGTAAGATAAGGAAGGGGCCAGTAAATGACACATTTACTACTCACGTCCCTGTTCTTCATCCTGACAGCATCCCCTGCAGCTGCCAGCAGGAGAGGGGAGCGGGGTGGGGAAGCTGGCAGAGCTGTAGGGGATGAAGGGGGCCAAGAGATAGCACAGGGAGCAGGAGAGCACACCAGCGGGCAGCAAAAAGAAGTAGGGGCGGCTGTATAAAGAGGAACTAATCTCTCTATTTTCCTCCTACAGTCTCTGAAACCCTGTGGGAGGGAGAAGAGGAGAAGCAGACATTCAGCTGCTGCGGGAGGAAAATACAGTGATCGGTTCCTCTGTGCGCAGCTGCCCCTCCTCTCTTCCTATCCAGGTGTACAAGAGGTCCGCACGGGCCACCTGGAGCATGAGGCCGGGTCGCAATTGTGACCCTTGCTACCCCTGTAGGTACACCCCTGGTTAGTAGTGAGAATATCAGTTTGTAAAGGGGCCAGTAATAGCAGAATTCTCAGGAGGTTTCACGTAACAGGTCCGCTCGGGCCCCCTGGAGCATGAGGCCGGGTCGCAATTGTGACCCTTGCTACCCCTCTAGGTACACTCCTGGTTAGTAGTGAGAATATCAGTTTGTAAAGGGGCCAGTAATAGCAGAATTCTCAGGAGGTTTCACGTAACATGTCCCTAATCTCTGAATATCTCCTGTTGCAAGACTTCAGTCTCCAAACACTCCTGTAAAGCAATCTCTGACCATTTCCTATGGTATATCTTCAGGCTCCAACCATTTTCTGTAAAATTACATATAATAAAAATTATATGTGGCCCTTTGGGACCACATTTGAGGTCCCCTTTGCCTTGTTAGTTGGCAACCACTGATTGAGAGTAACCCTCTATTTCAAGATGTGAACTCAATCAATTCTTGGCTGTGTAGAGGAAGAATCTACAAATTTTTATATGAGATACAATTGTGAAAACATACTAGAATAGAACATGTAAAATCATATTAAAAAAAGAGTTGGGAAGGGTTAGGTGTCCTGTCAGGTTGTTATTGTTCTCTATGTCCCTGTTGGGGAAATTCCCTTCATTTCCTGTCCTGGTGACACCTTGCCAAACTCCAACACACAAAGTGTCACCAGGGCAGGAAGTCCAGTTAGGACACAGACAGCAATAAAACCTGACATAGGTTCTAAACGCCATATGCCCAACCTGCAGCCTGAGAGCCACATGCGGCCCATTGGTATTTGAAGTGGGGCCCTGGGCCCCAGTAGTCAGTGGTGGGAGCATCGATTTGTAAAGAGGCCTTCAATAACAGTAATCTGTTTCAGTTCCTTATTATATGTCCCTAGTCTCAGACTTTCTCCTACAGCATGCCTACAGTCCCCAGCAGGAGTGGACTAACAACTCATGGGGCCCCCGGGCAATAGGGGATCATGGGGCCCCTGTGTCTTTGCCCAAATTCAAAAAAGCCTATGAAAAAGGTACCAGTGGCATCTCATGGGGCCCCCTACTGACCCCGGGCCCTTGGGCAGTGCCTGAGTTTCCAAATGGTCAGTCCGCCCCTGGTCCCCAGTCACTCCTCTAGAACATTCTCTGACCATTTCCTCTAGTAAATCTATAACAGTCTTCTGTAGCATTATATATAATAAATATTATATGCAACCCCTTGGAGACATCATGGGGGGGCACATGTGAGGCCTCCTATATCTTAGAAGGTGACAACTACTGTAAGCCAAACCTACTTTATCCAACAAAAATTAAATTGACTTTTTTACCCTTTTTTACATGGTTACCCACCTTTTTGAGACCAGGGCCCAGTAAATTCTTCCAAAAACTTCCATGACCCAACAGTACAAATTATATTTATACTCACACAATGAAAGTATGGGGATGTAATGCAATTAAATGCTTTAAAGACTATGGATGAGGCTGGGCGTCACTCTGGGGGGAAGGGGGAATGGAGGTTGTAGGGTGGGTTAGGAGATTCTGCAGCAGACTTGGTGACCCTGTAGAAGATGAGGTTTCTGGAGGAAAATGGGGGATGTTGGAGTCTGAGAGCACTATGGAGGGCTGGAGGCTCTGCAGCAGGCTTGGGGGGGGGGGGGGGGGCAGTGGAAGAATATGTGGAACTGTGGTGGAGATGGAGGTTGTGGACTGGAATAGGAAACTCTGCAGTGGAATTGGTGACCCTGTAGAAGATGAGGTACAGTGGGGATTTGGGCACCCCAGCTAAACATTTGTATTAATGTGCATAAAGAAGCCAAGGAAAGATGGAAAAATCTCCAAAAGGCATCAAATTACAGATTAGACATTCTTATAATATGTCAACAAAAGTTAGATTTTATTTCCATCATTTACACTTTCAAAATAACAGAAAACAAAAAAATGGCGTCTGCAAAAGTTTGGGCACCCTGCAGAGTTAATATCTTGTACTGCCCCCTTTGGCAAGTATCACAGCTTGTAAACGCTTTTTGTAGCCAGCCAAGAGTCTTTCAATTCTTGTTTGAGGTATCTTTGCCCATTCTTCCTTACAAAAGTCTTCCAGTTCTTTGAGATTTCTGGGCTGTCTGTCACGCACGGCTCTTTTAAGGTCTATCCATAGATTTTCAATTATGTTGAGGTCAGGAGATTGTGAAGGCCATGGCAAAACCTTCAGTTTACGCCTCTTGATGTAATCCCCCGTGGGTTTTGAGGTGTGTTTAGGATCATTATCCATTTGTAGAAGCCATCCTCTCTTTAACTTCAGCTTTTTCACAGATGGCATCAAGTTACCATCCAAAATTTGCTGAAATTTTATTGCATCCATTTTTCCTTCTACTCGTGAGATGTTCCCTGTGCCACTGGCTGCAACACAACCCCAAAGCATGATTGATCCAACCCCATGCTTAACAGTTGGACAGAGGTTCTTTTCATTAAATTCTGTGCCCCTTCTTCTCCAAACGTACCTTTGCTCATTCCGGCCAAAAAGTTCAATTTTAACCTCATCGGTCCACAGAACTTGTTTCCAAAATGCATCAGGCTTGTCTATATGTTCATTTGCAAATTTCAAACGATGATTTTTGTGGTGAGGACGTAGAAGAGGTTTTCTTCTGATGACTCTTCCATGAAGACCATATTTGTACAAGTATCTCTTTATAGCGGAATAGTGACCACAACTCCAGTGTCTGCCAGATCTTTCTGGAGGGATCGTGCAGTCAAACGTGGGTTTTGAATTGTTTTTCTCACAATCCTGCGAGCTGTTCTGTCTGATATTTTTCTTGGTCTTCCAGATCTTGCTTTAACTTCCACTGTTCCTGATGACTGCCATTTCTTAATTACATTCCGAACAGAGGATATTGACATCTGAAAACGCTTTGCTATCTTCTTATAGCCTTCTCCAGCTTTGTGAGCGTCAACTATTTTCAGTTTCAGTTTTCTAGACAACTGCTTAGAAGAACCCATGGTGCTGATTGTTGGTGCAAGGTCAGATGAGTCTGGGCATTTAAAACCTTTGAGATTGACATCACCTGGTCTTCCCAGACGATGATTGAGAACAATCCATGACACTGGCAGGTCTCAGCTTGGCAAAGGGGGCAGTGCATGCTATAAATTCTGCAGGGTGCCCAAACTTTTGCAGACGCCATTTTTTTGTTTTCTGTTATTTTGAAAGTGTAAATGATGGAAATAAAATCTAACTTTTGTTGACATATTATAAGAATGTCTAATCTGTAATTTGATGCCTTTTGGAGATTTTTCCATCTTTCCTTGGCTTCTTTATGCACATTAATACAAATTTTTAGCTGGGGTGCCCAAACTTTCGATCCCCACTGTAGATGGAGGGCACTATGAGGAACTGTTGGAGTTTGGGGGCTGGAGATTCTGCTGCAGGCTTGCGGGGGAGGGCAGTGCAGGCCCTGTAAGGGATGAGGTTTCTAGAGGAAGCTGGGGGGCACTATGGAGAGCTGGAGGCTCTATAGGAAGCTTGGGGGGAGCACTGTGGGAGGCTAGGTGGCACTATGGGGGGGAATGGAGGATGTGGAGTGGGTTAGGAGATTGTGCAGCGGACGTGGTGGTCCTGCAGGGATGGAGTTTCTTCTGGCACTGTTGGAGTTTGGGGGCACTACGGAGGGCTGGAGGTTCTGCAGCAGTCTTGGGAGAGGGGACAGTGTGGGAGACTGGGTGGCACTGTGGTAGAGATGGTGGTTGTGGACTGGGACAGGAGACTCTGCAGCAGACGTGGTGGCCCTATAGAGGATGAGGTTTCTGGAGGAAGCTAGGGGTACTGTGGGAGGTTAGGTGGCACTATGGGGGGGGGGGGGATGGAGGATGTGGAGTGGGTTAGGAGATTCTGCAGCAGACGTGGTGGCCCTATAGAGGATGAGGTTTCTGGAGGAAGCTGGGGGCACTGTGGGAGGCTAGGTGGCACTATGGGGGGGGGATGGAGGATGTGGAGTGGGTTAGGAGATTTTGCAGCAGACGTGGTGGCCCTGCAGGGATGGAGTTTCTTGGGCACTGTTAGAGTTCAGGGGTACTACGGAGCGCTGGAGGCTCTGCAGCAGGCTTGGGGGAGGGGACAGTGTGGGAGACTGGGTGGCACTGTGGTAGAGATGGTGGTTGTGGACTGGGATAGGAGACTCTGCAGCAGACTTGGTGGCCCTGCAGAGGATGAGGTTTCTGTAGGAATCTGGGGGCACTTTGAGAGGCTAGGTAGCACTGTGGTGGAGATGAAGATTGTAGACTGGGGTAGGAGACTCTGCAGTAGACATGGTGACCCTGTAGGGGAGGAAGATTCTGAAGGAAGCTGGAGGGCACTATGGAATGTGGTTGGCGGTTGGGGGCATTATGGAGGACTGGAAACTCTATGGGAAGCAGGTCAGCACTGTGGGGGGGATGGAGGTTGTGAAGCGGGTTACGAGACTCTGCAGCAGATGTAATGGCCCTGCAGGGGATGAAATTCCTGGAGGACAATGTTGGAGGTTGGGAGCACTATGGAGGGCTACAGGCTCTGCAGCAGGCTGGGGGGCACTGTGGAAAGCTAGGGTGCACTGTGGGAGACTGAGGGCTCTCGGTTGCGTGGGGACACTGTGAACCACTGTAGAAGATTGGGAGGCACTGTGGGAGGTTTTAGAAATCACAGATGGCTGGAGGTCCAGGAGAAACGAGGCTGTGGCATGGCAGTGGGCCACGGCCCAAAGGTTGAGAACCTCTGCCTTACCATAACCTCAATAACCCGATGGCTCAAACAGTCAAGCTCATTTGAAAGAATTTAAAACTTAGGGCCTGGTTGTGGCCCGGCCTCTTCCTCAGCATGCCATGTTTGGCAGCTATAGACCTCTGTAGATACCCTATCTCTGATTGATCTTGGGCAGAACCAATTGGCTGCCATTACCTTTGATGGCTGTTGTCTCCCCAAGCCCGGAGGGGATCTCATATCAAATGGCCACTCCGGCTTCTAGAAGATCTTTAATAATTAAAGTTCTCTCAGCTGTCTTCCAACCGCCATCTCACGTGTATGGCCTTCTTCTTCCAGATAACAAAAGGAAAGCCAAAAAAGAGAGAAAAAGATTTATTTTGACTCCTATTACCACGTGGGAAATCACCCGAAACAATCTCCTAATCTCCCCTAAGCTCATAATGATGGCGTTTCATGTAGCTAACGAACGCGCACAAAACAAAAATGCTCGGATTCCTCCATCGTCTCCCTTTTCCCTTTTCACACAAAGGGCGCCCTGAAACAGAATCGCCTTCAGCGGATGACCCAGTTTCTGCGATATTGTCTGACGGGGACGATTATTTGGAAATATCAGCGGATGGTTTAAATGACTTTGCTGGCAAAATACAAGCACTGTCCTTTTCTGCAAAGAGCTTGCAAAAAAAAAAAAAGAAAAAAAAAAAAAGAAAAAAGTTTTGTGTGCAGTCATATAAGAAGCTCAGTGTTCGCAGCGCGGAGGGGGAGGCAGGCAGCCCTGCAGTTTGTTGAAAGTGTTACATGCCATTAGGTGCAGTGTAAACCATCCCGGGTTCTGCTCCTGACAATGGCGCTCTCAATCCGAGATGACTTTTTACTTTTATAGACTGGGGAGGAAAAAAAAAAAAAACCCGGGTCCTAATACCGATAGCAGCATTTGCGAGAAGTTACAAAACGTTCATGTCCTGCCTGGGAGTTGGAGGCTAGACGGTCTTCCTGAAAGGGACGAGGTAAGGGGTCTGCGTTCGGAATTCTGGAAGGGATCTCAGTTTCCTGAGGACATTCTCTGCTACTAATTAACTATATTCCTATCTATTCCTAACCAACACAATCTAGAGGATAGGATCTATCAGACTCAACAATCTGGATGGCATTTCAGGTTCCTGAAACCTACTGAGCTGATATGTAACAATATTTTATCCTATTGGTAACCTATAGAATCTATAGGATAGGATCTTTCAGACTGGAAAATCTGGATGGCATTTCAGGTTCCTGAAACCTTCCTGAGCTGATATGTAACAATATTTTATCCTATTGGTAACCTATAGAATCTATAGGATAGGATCTATCAGACTGGAAAATCTGGATGGCATTTCAGGTTCCTGAAACCTTCCTGAGCTGATATGTAACAATATTCTTGACTATTGGTAACTTACTTATCAATCGGTAAATACTTAGAGGATTTGAGCTTTATGAACCTTTACTGTGCTAAAACGTAACATTTTGATCTATTGGTAGCCAACTCAATCTGTAGGATAAGATCTATCAATTTGGACATTTTGGATGGCATTTCTGGTTATTGAAGCCTTCCTGTCGTAATTTGTAACAATGGGTAAAGGTTTATGGGATTTGAGCTCTCTAAACCTTTACGGTGCTAAAAAGTAACAATATTTCAATCTCTTGCCTACCAACTCGACCCGTAAGATAAGATCCAATCAGACTGGACAATCTGGATGGCATTTCAGGTTCCTGAAACCTTCCTGAGCTGAAATGTAACAGTATTTTATCCTATTGGTAACCTATGGAATCTATAGGATGGGATCTATCAGACTGGACAATCTGGATGGCATTTCAGGTTCCTGAAACCTCCTTGAGGTGATATGTAACAATATTTTATCCTATTGGTAACTTATACAATCTATAGGTAAAGGTTTATGGGATTTGAGCTCTCTAAACCTTTACGGTGCTAAAAAGTAACAATATTTCAATCTCTTGCCTACCAACTCGACCTGTAAGATAAGATCCAATCAGACTGGACAATCTTGATGGCATTTAAGGTTCCTGAAACCTTCCTGAGCTGATACATCACAATATTTTCGACTATTGGTAACTTACACAACCAATTGGCAAATATTTAGAGGATTTGAATTTTTTGAACCTTTACTGTGCTAAAACTTAGTATTTCGATCTGTTGGTAAGCAACTAAACCTGTAAAATCTATCAATTTGGACATTTTGGATGGCATTTCTGGTTCCTGAAGTCTTCCTGTCGTAATTTGTAACAATATGTTATTAAATATTGATAACCTATGCAATCTGTAGGTAAAGGTTTATGGGACTTGAGCTTTCTGAATCGTTACAGTGCTAAAAAGTAACAATATTTCGATCTATTGCTAACCAACTCGACTTGTAAGATTAGATCTAATCAGACTGGACAATCTGGATGGCATTTCAGGTTCCTGAAACCTTCCTGAGCTGATACATTACAATATATTTGACTATTGGTAACTTACACCATCAATTGGTAAATATTTAGAGGATTTGAGCTTTCTGAACCTTTACTGTGCTAAAACTTAGTATTTGGATCTATTGGTAACCAATGCAACCTGTAGGATAAGATCCATCAGACTGGGAACTTCAGGTTCCAGAAACCTTCCTGAGCTGATGCATCACAATATTTTTGACTATTGGTAACCTACACAATCAATTGGTAAATATTTATAGGATTTGAGCTTTATGAACCTATGCCGTGCTAAAACTTAATATTTCGATCTATTGGTAGCCAACTCAATCTGTAGGACAAGATCTAATCAATTTGGCCATTTTGGATGGCATTTCTGGTTCCTGAAGCCTTCCTGTCGTAATTTGTAACACTATATTATTAAATATTGATAACCTATGCAATCTATAGGTAAACGCTTATGGTACCTGAGTTTTATGAATCTTTACGGTGCTAAAAAGTAACAATATTTCAATCTATTGCATACCAACTCGACCTGTAAGATAAGATTTATCAGACTGGACAATCTGGATGGCATTTCAGGTTCCTGAAACCTTCCTGAGCTGATGCATCACACTATTTTTGACTATTGGTAACTTACACCATCAATTGGTAAATATTTAGAGTATTTGAGCTTTCTGAACCTTTACTGTGCTAAAACTTAGTATTTGGATCTGTTGATAGCCAACTCGGTCTGTAGGATAAGATCTATTGGTAACCAACGCAACCTGTAGGATAAGATTGGGAGCTTCAGGTTCCTGAAACCTTCCTGAGCTGATACATCGCAATATTTTTATCTACTAGTAACCTACACAACCAACTGGTAAATATTTAGAGGATTTGAGCTTTCTGAACCTTTACTGGGCTTAAACTTAGTATTTGGATCTGTTGGTAAGCAACTCCACCTGTAGGATAAGATCTATCAGGCTGGGCATTTCAGGTTCCTGAAACCTACCTGAGCTGATACATCACAATATTTTTGACTATTGGTAACCTACACAATCAATTGGTAAATATTTAGAGGATTTGAGCTTTTTGAACCTTTACTGTGCTAAAACTTAATATTTCGATCTATTGGTAGCCAACTCAGTCTGTAGGATCTATCAATTTGGACATTTTGGATGGCATTTTTGGTTCCTGAAGCCTTCCTGTCGTAATTTGTAACAATCTATTATTAAATATTGATAACCTATGCAATCTATAGGTAAAGGTTTATGGGACTTGAGTTTTCTGAACCGTTACAGTGCTAAAAAGTAACAATATTTTGATCTATTGCTAACCAACTCGACCTGTAGGATAAGATCTATCAGACTGGACAATCTGGATGGCATTTCAGGTTCCCGGAAGCCTGCCTATGCTGGTATATAACAATATTTTAAACTATCGAAAACCTAAACAATCTATAGGTAAAGATTTATAGGATTTGAGCTTTCTGAACCTTTTCTGTGCTAAAACGTAATATTTCAATATATTGCTGACCAATGCAATCTGTAGGATAAGATCTATCAGGTTGGTCATTTTGGATGGTTTTTGTGGTTCCTGAAGCTTTCCTGTCCTAATATGTAACAAAATATTATTAAATATCGATAACCTATGCAATCTATAGGTAAGAGTTTTTGGGATTTCAGCTTTTTGAACCTTTATGGTGCTAAAAAGTAACAATATTTTGATCTTATTTCTAACCAACTCAACCTTAGGATAAGATCCATCAGGATGGACATTTTGGATGGCATTTCTGGTTCCTGAAATGTTCCTGTGTTGATTTAGAACTATATTTTAAACTATTGCTAATCTACACAATCTATAGGATAAGATATATCAGGTTGAACAATCTGGCTGGCATTTCAGGTTCCTGAAACCTTTGTGTGCAGAAATGGGACAATTTTATAAAATATTGGTCACCTACACAATCTATAGGATAAGATCTATCAGGTTAGACATTCTGGATGGCATTTCAGGTTCTGGAAACCTTTGTGTGCAGAAATGGGACAATTTTATAAAATATTGGTCACCTACACAATCTATAGGATAACATTTATGGAATATGAGATTCTGAACCTTTACTGTGCTCAAAATGTAACAATATTCCAAACTATTGCTAACCAACACAACCTATGGGATACGATCTATCAGGTTGGTCATTTTGGATGGTTTTTGTGGTTCCTGAAGCTTTCCTGTCCTAATATGTAACAAAATATTATTAAATATCGATAACCTATGCAATCTATAGGTAACAGTTTTTGGGATTTCAGCTTTTTGAACCTTTATGGTGCTAAAAAGTAACAATATTTTGAACTTATTTCTAACCAACTCAACCTTAGGATAAGATCCATCAGGCTGGACATTTTGGATGGCATTTCTGGTTCCTGAAATGTTCCTGTGTTGATTTATAACTATATTTTAAACTATTGCTAACCTACACAATCTATAGGATAAGATCTATCAGGTTGAACAATCTGGATGACATTTCAGGTTCCTGAAACTTTTGTGTGCAGAAATGGGACAATTCTATAAAATATTGGTCACCTACACAATCTATAGGATATGATCTATCACGTTGGACATTTTGGATGGTATTTAAGGTTCCTGAAACCTTTGTGTGCAGAAATGGGACAATTTTATAAAATATTGGTCACCTACACAATCTATAGGATACGATTTATGGAATATGAGTTTCTGAACCTTTTCTGTGCTCAAAATGTAACAATATTCCAAAGCATTGCTAACCAACACAACCTATAGGATACGATCTATCAGGTTGGACATTTTGGATGGTATTTCAGGTTCCTGACTCCGTTCTGTGCTGATATATAATATAATAATTAATAATATTTACAATTATTGCTAACCTACGCAATCTATAGGATATGTTTTATAGGATTTGAGCTTTCTGAACTTTTACTGTGCTAAATCATAACAGTTTTTCAATCTATTCCTAACCAACACAATCTATAGGATAAGATATCTCAGATTGGATGATCTGGATGGCATTTCAGATTCCTGAAGTTTTTTTGTCCAAATATGCAAAAATATTCTTTTAAAAATTGGTGAAAAAGTTTTGCCTTCCTCTGGATCAACTGTGGGTATAGGATTGTGTGTATAGGATCGTATCATTTTTTTTCCCCTTTTATTGGTTGAACTAGATGGGCTTTTTTTCAACCAGACTAACTATGTTACAATGTAACGAATGTAATCTATAGCATATGATTTATGGAATTTGAGCGTTTTGAACCTTTATTGTGCTAAAAATGTAACAAGATTTCAATGTATTGCTAATCTACACAATCTACTGGAGATTGGACATTTAGGATGGCATTTCTGGTTGCTGAAGAATTCCTGTCCTAATATGTAACAAAATTAAGTTCCTGAAATCTCTCCTGAGGTGTTTTATCCCTCAGACCTTTCACCATTTTTGTTGTCCATCTCTAAACTTGTTCTGTCTTATCAAAATCTTTTCGTAACTGACGAGTCCAGAACTGGACACAGTATTCTAAATGAGATCTAATTTAAGATCTATATAGAGGAATCGAGACCTCCTTCCTCCTTCCGGTGACCCCTCTAGTGATATAAAGATCTATATAGAGGAATCAGGACCTCCTTCCTCCTTCCGGTGACCCCTCTAGTGATATAAAGATCTATATAGAGGAATCAGGACCTCCTTCCTCCTGCCGGTGACCCCTCTAGTGATATAAAGATCTATACAGAGGAATCAGGACCTCCTTCCTCCTTCCGGTGACCCCTCTAGTGATATAAAGATCTATATAGAGGAATCAGGACCTCCTTCCTCCTGCCGGTGACCCCTCTAGTGATATAAAGATTTATATAGAGGAATCAGGACCTCCTTCCTCCTGCTGGTGACCCCTCTAGTGATATATTGATCTATATAGAGGAATCAGGACCTCCTGCCGGTGACCCCTCTAGTGATAGGATCTATATAGAGGAATCAGGACCTCCTTCCTCCTGCCGCTGACCCCTCTAGTGATATAAAGATCTATATAGAGGAATCGGGACCTCCTTCCTCCTACCGGTGACCCCTCTAGTGATATAAAGATCTATATAGAGGAATCGGGACCTCCTTCCTCCTACCGGTGATCCCTCTAGTGATATAAAGATCTATATAGAGGAATCGGGACCTCCTTCCTCCTGTCGGTGACCCTTCTAGTGATATAAAGATTTATATAGAGGAATCAGGACCTCCTTCCTCTTATTGGTGACCACCCTAGTGATGCACCGCAGAAATTTTATTCATCTTCTCTTCTGCTTTGCCACACTATTTGATCACAGGGCCTTATCTATGGGGGTGCTGGGGAGGGCTGTGCCCCCCCCCCCAGATTTAGTTGTGCACCCCCAGCTCTCTGAGAGTATAAAGAGGCACTCTCTATTGGGATGACCCATTTAGGGGGCACTGTGATGGGAATTCCTGATGTAAGGGGGTACTCTGATGGAGACAGTTAATGTAAGGGGGCACTCTGATGGAGTCCTTTCTGTAAGGGGGACTTTGGTGGGAAACTTGATGTAAGGGGGGGCTTTGATGGAGACCCCGATGTCAAGTGGGACTCTGATGAGGACACATGATACCGAATACATACTAGTGTTTCCCAGGTCATGACACCGTGTCAGACTGTCAGGGACTCACACTCAGTGTTGACATTATGCCCCCTGACTTTTTTACTGCACCCCCGGATCAGATCCAACCCTGTATGATCGTCTTGCAATCATCTGAAATAGGAACCCCCAAATCTTTATTTTTTTTCCCCAGGATAGAGACCGGTGGTCTTCATTTCCAGCTTTCCGATCTCGTTCTGCACCAGGGGTGGACTGACCATTTGGGAACTCAGGCACTGCCCAAGGGCCCGGGGTCAGTAGGGGGCCCCATGAGATGCCCCTGGTACCTTTCATAGGCTTTTTTGGGTGTGGTTTGAGTGTGGGTGAGGACACAGGGGGCCCATGATCCCCTATTGCCCGGGGGCCCCATGAATTGTCAGTCCACCCCTGTTCTGCGGCGAAATGTCACAATAGTCCCATCTATCAGTAATCTTTGCAATCTGTAGAATAAGATGGATGTTGGAAATTTTGGATGGCAATTCAGGTTGTTGGAGACTCTCTGTGCTGAATATGTAGCAATATTTCTACCTATTGGTAATCTACATAATCTGTAGGATTGGAAGTTCCAGTCTGCGTGAGTCCCAGGCTGGAGGGTTATGAGGGGGTCGTCAGGTGGGCTGCAGGTCAGGATAGGGTTGATCATCTATAGGATTGGGGGGGGTGGGGGGTTGCAGCTTCCGGATGCTTCTCTATGGTAGAACAGAATGATAGTCGGATCTCTTGCTGTCCTGTGCAATCTGTAGGATAAGTTCTGGCAGATAGGATTCGTTCTGAAAGTCTTGGCCGGGGTCAGGGGTGCTATTGGGAGGGATCTCAGCTTCCTGAAGGGGTATTTATCAATATTCTGCACTTTTGTTAACCTGTGTAATCTACAGCAGTGATCTCCAAACTGCGGCCCGGGGGCCGGATGTGGCCCTTTGTTCGCCTTTATCTGGCCCTCAGAGCACTTTTCCTCCCACTGATATAAGACACTATTCCTTTCCTCCCACCAACAATGGGGCATAATTACTGCTACTGACATCAACAATGAGGCCCTATTCCTCCCACAGAGTCACCCTTATATCAGGGTCCCCCCTACATCAGAGACCCCATCGGAGTTCCCACCTTGCATCAGGGTCCCCATCAGAGTTCCTCTTTCATCAGAGTTCCCCCTTACATCAGGGTCTCAATCAGAACCCCACCTTACATCAGAGTCCCCATCAGAGTCTCCCCTTACATCAGGATCCTCCCTTTACATCATTGTTCCCCCTTACTTATAGGTCCTCATCAGAGTCCCCCTTTACATCAGGGACCCTATCAGAGTCCCCCTTGCATTAAGGTCTCCATCAGAGTCTCCCCTTACATCAGAGTCCCCATCAGAGTTCCCCCTTACATCAGGGTCTCTATCAGAACCCCACCTTACATCAGAGTTCACATCAGAGTCTCTCCTTACATCAGGGTCCTCCCTTTACATCATTGTTCCCCCTTACTTAAAGGTCCTCATCAGAGTCCCCCTTTACATCAGGGACCCCATCAGAGTCCATCTTGCATCAGGGTCCCCAAAAGAGTCTTCTCTTACATCAGGGTCCCCATCAGAGTTCCTCTTTCATCAGAGTTCCCCCTTACATCAGGGTCCCAATCAGAATCCCACCTTACATCAGGGTCCCCATCAGAGTCTCCTCTTACAACAGGGTCCTCCCTTTACATCATTGTTCCCCCTTACTTGTAGGTCCTCATCAGAGTCCCCCTTTACATCAGGGTCCACATCAGAGTCTCCCTTACAACAGGGTCCCCATCAGAGACCCCCTTTTCATTACGGTCCCCATCAGAGTTTCATCTTATATCAGGGACCCCATCAGAGTCCTCCTTACGACATAGCCTCCATCAGGGTCCCCCCTACATCAGAGTCTCCATCAGAGTTCCCACCTTACATCAGGGTCCCCATCAGTGTCTCCCCTTACATCAGGGTCCCCCCTTTACATTCCTGCTCCCCCTTACTTATAGCTCCTCATCAGAGTCCCCCACTTAAATCAGGGTCCCCATCAGAGTTCCCCCCTAAATGAGGGTCTCCATCAAAGTCTCACCTTATATCAGGGACCCCATCAGAGTCCTTCTTACAACAAAGTCTCCATCAGAGTCACCCTTATATCAGGGTCTCAATACATCAGAGTCCCCATCAGAGTTCCCACCTTACATCAGGGTTCCCCATCAGAGTCTTCCCTTACATCAGGGTCCCCATCAGAGTCTTCCCTTACATCAGGGTCCCCCCTTTACATCATTATTCCCCCTTACTTATAGGTGCTCATAAGAGCCCCCCTTTATATCAGGGACCCCATCAGGGTCCCACATTACATCAGCCTCCTCATCAGCCTCCACTTAAATATCAAGCTCCCTAACATTATCCTACAGTGTCCCTGAGTGTGAGTTGGGGGGGGGCAAAGCAGAGACCATCCAGATCTGTAGATCCCATGATGCTTTGCATGACATTCAGCTGTTAGGTAATGATACTCCAACCTACCGCTCACCTCTGCAGTGGGGGGGGATTGGGTGGGGGGGGGGGGTCTCATCTTCCTGAAGACGTTCAATGCTAGTATGTAGTAATATTCTGATATATGACCATCCTACACAACCCCCACCATTGGATTCATAGTATCAGATCCGCTGCGTTCAGCTTCTCTGCCGCCATATTCTAGCCGCCATGTCCGGGATCAATGTAACTTTTCCTGACATCAAAGTGTGATGTTACCTAACGAGATCCCCTCCCTATCCCTGCCCTGCGAGGTGTGTGGGGGGGGTCACAGTGACCCCTCCCTATCCCTGCCCTGCTAGGTGTGTGGGGGGGGGGTCACAGTGATCCCTCCCTATCCCTGCCCTGCGAGGTGTGTGGGGGGGGGTCACAGTGACCCCTCCCTATCCCTGCACTGCGAGGTGTGGGGGGGTCACAGTAATCCCTCCCTATCCCTGCCCTGCGAGGTGTGTGGGGGGGGTCACAGTGACCCCTCCCTATCCCTGCCCTGCTAGGTGTGTGGGGGGGGGGTCACAGTGACCCCTCCCTATCCCTGCCCTGCTAGGTGTGTGGGGGGGGGTGACAGTGATCCCTCCCTATCCCTGCCCTACGAGGTGTGTGGGGGGGGGTCTCAGTGATCCCTTCCCTATCCCTGCCCCGCGAGGTGTGTGTGGGGGTCACAGTGATCCCTCCCTATCCCTATCCCTGCCCTGCGAGGTGTGTGGGGGGGTCACAGTGATCCCTCCCTATCCCTGCCCTCCGAGGTGTGTGTGTGTGGGGGGGGATCGCAGTGATCCCTTCCTATCCCTGCCCTGTGAGGTGGGGGGGGGTCACAGTGATCCCTCCCTATCCCTGCCCTGCGAGGTGGGTGGAGGGGGGTCACAGTGATCCCTCCCTATCCCTGCCCTGCGAGGTGTGGGGGGGGTCACAGTGATCCCTCCCTATCCTGCCCTGTGAGGTGTGTGGGGGTCACAGTTCGGAGATCTGGACAGGTGAAGCCATTCTTTGTCGATATGTAGCAATACTCCGATCTATCGCCAACCTACACAATCTATAGGTCCGGGTTCACACCGACGCGGTTTCCTCAACGTGTCGCAGAAACGCACAGCAGTCCATTTACCATGACTTCCTATGGGACGCCCTCATATCTCGGCCTTTTCACCCGGTGCGATTTGTGGAAAGAGTCAATCGATCGCTAGCCAATAAATGTGTAGATTTCCATTTGACTGGCTTTAACGTTAAAGTGGAACTCCGGGATAAGTAAATCTAAATCCATCGGTCATGTGACTCCTCCTGGAATCTCTGTGATCTCTGTATATTCCTTCCAGATCTGTGCAGTCATCCAGTGTGAGCCTTCCTGGAATAAAGACCGCTCACTGCTGCCCTCTCTCCTTGTGCAGGTGGACTGGTCTTGTCTCCGCCCCTCCTATAGTTTTCTGTAGTGGGTGGAGCCTGTCGGGCCCCTCCTACAGCTCTGCTCTCCTTCTTTGTGCAGGGGGACTGGTCTTGTCTCCACCCCCTCCTGTAGTTTTCTGTAGTGGGTGGAGCTTCTCCACCCCCTCCTGTAGTTTTCTGTAGTGGGTGGAGCCTTCTGGGCCCCTCCCACATTTCTGCTCTCCTTCCTTTTGCAGGGGGACTGGTCTTGTCTCCTCCCCCTCCTGTAGTTTTCTGTAGTGGATGGAGCCTTCCGGGCCCCTCCCACAGCTCTGCTCTTCTTTGTGCAGGGGGACTGGTCTTGTCTCCGCCCCCTCTTGTAGTTTTCTGTAGTGGGTGGAGCCTTTTGGGCTCTGCTCTCCTTCCTTGTGCAGGGGGACTGGTCTTGTCTCCGCCCCCTCCTGTAGTTTTCTGTAGTGGGTGGAGCCTTCTGGGCTCTGCTCTCCTTCCTTGTGCAGGGGGACTGGTCTTGTCTCCGCCCCCTCCTGTAGTTTTCTGTAGTGGGTGGAGCCTTCTGGGCTCTGCTCTCCTTCCTTGTGCAGGGGGACTGGTCTTGTCTCCGCCCCCTCCTGTAGTTTTCTGTAGTGGGTGGAGCCTTCTTCACCCCTCCCACTGCTGCACAGGCTATGTACAGCACAGCAGTGATGTCACTGCTACTTTTACGAGGTAATATCTGGGCTTACAGAAGATATTGGGATCACATGACGTTTATATACTTTGTGGCTGCTGAGGAATATATTTCAAGGAAAGTTTTTGTTTTTGTGAAAGTTAGAATACCGAGACGATGAATTTTTCCAGATTTTTTTTTTCATACTAAAGATCAGAAGTAAACGGAAATCCGGAACCTGATTGGAATATCAAACATTTAACACAATCGATCCGTCGGGGGAGACGTGGAGCCGCTTCCCGGGCTCTGCTCCCAATAACCATTGTAGAGAAGGTCACCGATTGTGACGGATCGACATTTCCTCAGTGATGGCCGAATGTCCAGACTGAGATTCATCACTTTATAGACAGAGGATGGAAAACCCGGAACCATCCGCCGGTATATGTCAGAGCTATAAACGTGTAATAATAGGGGGTGATTGTGGGGGAGGGGACATTAGAGTGTCAGCTCCTCTGGTGCAGAGACTGGTGGGACTGCGGGGGAGGGGACATTAGAGCGTAAGCTCCTCTGGTGCAGAGACTGATAGGACTGCGGGGGAGGGGACATTGAAGCGTAAGCTCCTCTGGTGCAGAGACTGATGGGACTGCGGGGGAGGGGACATTAGAGCGTAAGCTCCTCTGGTGCAGAGACTGATGGGACTGCGGGGGAGGGGACATTAGAGCGTAAGCTCCTCTGGTGCAGAGACTGATGGGACTGCGGGGGAGGGGACATTAGAGCGTAAGCTCCTCTGGTGCAGAGACTGATGGGACTGCGGGGGAGGGGACATTAGAGCGTAAGCTCCTCTGGTGCAGAGACTGATGGGACTGCGGGGGAGGGGACATTAGAGCGTAAGCTCCTCTGGTGCAGAGACTGATGGGACTGCGGGGGAGGGGACATTGAAGCGTAAGCTCCTCTGGTGCAGAGACTGATGGGACTGCGGGGGAGGGGACATTAGAGCGTAAGCTCCTCTGGTGCAGAGACTGATGGGACTGCGGGGGAGGGGACATTAGAGCGTAAGCTCCTCTGGTGCAGAGACTGATGGGACTGCGGGGGAGGGGACATTGAAGCGTAAGCTCCTCTGGTGCAGAGACTGATGGGACTGCGGGGGAGGGGACATTAGAGCGTAAGCTCCTCTGGTGCAGAGACTGATGGGACTGCGGGGGAGGGGACATTAGAGCGTAAGCTCCTCTGGTGCAGAGACTGATGGGACTGCGGGGGAGGGGACATTGAAGCGTAAGCTCCTCTGGTGCAGAGACTGATGGGACTGCGGGGGAGGGGACATTAAAGCGTAAGCTCCTCTGGTGCAGAGACTGATGGGACTGCGGGGGAGGGGACATTAGAGCGTAAGCTCCTCTGGTGCAGAGACTGATGGGACTGCGGGGGAGGGGACATTGAAGCGTAAGCTCCTCTGGTGCAGAGACTGATGGGACTGCGGGGGAGGGGACATTAGAGCGTAAGCTCCTCTGGTGCAGAGACTGATGGGACTGCGGGGGAGGGGACATTAGAGCGTAAGCTCCTCTGGTGCAGAGACTGATGGGACTGCGGGGGAGGGGACATTGAAGCGTAAGCTCCTCTGGTGCAGAGACTGATGGGACTGCGGGGGAGGGGACATTAGAGCGTAAGCTCCTCTGGTGCAGAGACTGATGGGACTGCGGGGGAGGGGACATTAGAGCGTAAGCTCCTCTGGTGCAGAGACTGATGGGACTGCGGGGGAGGGGACATTGAAGCGTAAGCTCCTCTGGTGCAGAGACTGATGGGACTGCGGGGGAGGGGACATTAGAGCGTAAGCTCCTCTGGTGCAGAGACTGATGGGACTGTGGGGGAGGGGACTATAGAGTGTACATTTTTTTGTTTATTAAAATCTTGCAAACAAAAAACATCATAAAAATCACATTTACATATATACAGAATAAAATATATATAATTAAACAAAACCAGCTTACTTCAGCAAAATAATAACAAATCCTGACCGTCACCTAAACACCCCTCAGGCTAAGAAACGATTAAACATTCATCCCATACATGCAGCCTTTTTTCAAAAATCTAATCTTACAAAAATCTAGGGGACGTGAAAGGACAGAAAGAGAAGCCACGCCCCCAGAGACTGACAGACAGCAGCTACGGGGACCTGACATTCCTCCACGCCTTTGTCCAGGCTCCCGGCCGCCACCTGTCCTTCTCAAGACCCCGAATCTTCCCAACCTCACCCAGAATGTTGTGCACCACCACCTCGACAGGAAGGACTTTTTTGCGAATGGAAACCTGACACCGTGCATTCCACGTGTAGTAACGGACTACTAAGCTAACTAGAAAAAGTGTCTCAAAATCAAAGTCCCGGAGAGTCTGAAAGGCACCGTAAGACCACTCCGCGTAACTCATGCGGGAAAGGAAAGGGATCCCCAGAGCCCCACCCACCCGCTTGTAGACATCTATATTGAAGGGTCACTGAAGCAAGAAATGGTCCATCGTCTCCTCCACCCCACCGCACTCCACTCTTGGACAACCACGGTTCTCCGCAGAACGATGCTTCAGGTTGCCCTTCACATAGAGTCTGCCATGGAACGAGAGCCAGGCCAAATCCCGAAACTTTAAAGGGATTCTCTCCAGATTCATCAAATGCAGACCCTCCCTCATAACCGGGTCTGGGCAATCCCTCCCTCATAACCGGGCAATCCCTCCCCCATAACCGGGCCTGGGCAATCCCTCAAGTCCAATGGCTTGCTAAAGGCAGATTCAACAACCCTCCTCTCCAGGGCCTTCCTAGGAAGAGACTTAATTTCTTCCGCCGTCACTCGCCATTGCCGAAGCATTTTCAGACACGGGGCAACATAAGCCGGGAGCTTACCATGTTGGACCCTGAGGCTTTTCACTGGCCCACCATTCTCCCAGCTCCGCAGAAAAGGCCTAAACCAGGACTGAAAAATACCAACCCACCCAGGCGGTTCCTCTGCCAACATGCTATCAAAATTATGTTTCAAAAACATCAGAGAAAAGAAAACCACCGGGTTGACCATACCTAGGCCACCCATCCACCTGGGAAGATAGGTTACAGACCTCTTAATGAGGTTCAGTTTGTTTCTCCATAACAGCTGGAAGAAACAACTGTAGATCCTCACATAGAGAGACACTGGCAAAACACAGACAAAGCTGACATACAGAAATACCGGGATCAGGTAAGTTTTAATCAGGTCAATCCTTTCCCTGTAAGAGAGTTTCCAATCCTTCCAGCTGGCCACCTTGGCATCGGCATCTTGTAGCCTGCTTACCCAATTTGCAAGGCCGTAATCACCGGGACCAAATCTGATGCCTAAAACTTTAATCTCCTGCTGGGGCTCTGGGAAGGCGTCCGGAAGGGTAAAGCCTTCGCCTTCCTCTCCCATCCAGAAAACCTCACTCTTATCCTGATTGATCTTTGAGCCAGATGCCTCAGCATACTGTTCCATCACCGAGACCACCTCCTCCACCTCCTGCCTCAGCATACTGTTCCATCACCGAGACCACCTCCTCCACCTCCTGCCTCAACATACTGTTCCATCACTGAGACCACCTCCTCTGCCTCCTGCCTCAACATACTGTTCCATCACCGAGACCACCTCCTCCGCCTCCTGCGTCCCGGAGATGAAAACAGACACGTCATCAGCATAGGCCATGACCCTCAGAGGGGGCTCCCCAGGAATGCCCAAAGGAACTCCATACAACGGTCCGCTCTCTAACCTCCGAATGAAGGGATCGATTACAAACACATATAGCAGAGGACTCAAAGGACACCCCTGACGCACACCTGAGCCAACCCCAAAGGGTCGTCCAATCCAACCATTCACAAGCATGAAGCTTTCAGCCCCTCTGTATAAGGTCTTTAGCCAATCGATAAAGCCCCCTCCAGGCCATACTTGCCAAGAAGCAGCCATAGGTGCTCATGATTGACTCGATCAAAAGCTTTGGCCTGATCCAATGCCAGCAGGAACTTTCCCCAGCCTGCAGCCCTGCACCGCTCCAGGGCCTCCCGGACAGCTAACACCCCTGAAAAAGTGCTTCTTCCCTGAACCGAACAGTGCTGATGGCGAGAAAGTAAATTGTCCGCAACAGACGATAAACGCCAGAAAATAATCTTTGCCAGTATCTTCCTATCAACATCGAGAAGGCTAATGGGCTGCCAATTCTCAATTCTTGAGGAATCCTTACCCTTTGACAGAAGAATCACTGCAGATTGTCGCATGGAGGGAGAGAGCGAACCCTCTCTCAGACAGCCATTAAACACCTCCACCAAATATGGGGCCAGAGTCACCTTAAAGTGCTTATAAAACTCGGCTGTCAATCCGTCTGGCCCAGGCGACTTCTTCATGGCAAGCTGATCAATAGCTTTCACCACCTCATCTGCCATGATGTCCTCTGTCAAACTCACAGGAGAACTGCCATTTCCCAGTCCTGGAGTAGAGTCCAGAAAACCCGACATGCTCGCCCGATCGAGGTCCCTCCAACCCAGGATTCACAGGAGAACTGCCATTTCCCAGTCCTGGAGTAGAATCCAGAAAACCCAACATGCTCGCCTGATCGAGGTCCCTCCAACCCAGGACTCACAGGAGAACTGCCATTTCCCAGTCCTGGAGTAGAGTCCAGAAAACCCAACATGCTCGCCTGATCGAGGTCCCTCCTACCCAGGTCAGCATAATATGACCTGAAGGTTTCCCAGGATCCCCGACTTGGACTTTGTCAGGGAACCCGTACTGTCAACTAGGCCTACAACTGACTTAACTGTTCTACCTTGTTTGCAGTTCTGGTAAGGGTCGGGCGAGTGATATTTCCCATAATCCCTTTCCAGAACCAAAGAGGCATGCCTGTCATATTGACACTGCCTGAGCAAGAGTTTAACCTCAGAGATCGCTTCTGGATCTCCATTATTCGAGACAAGCCGATCGAGCTTCCTCCGCAGACGCTGGTAGGTGACATACTTATCAAGCTGTTTATTTCTTCCTATGGCCTTGAAAAACCCAACGATCCTTCGTTTTGTAAGCTCCCACCACTCGGACTTACTGCTGCAAACGTCCATGATTGATACCTGTGCCTGAAAAAAATCCTCAAAGGATTGACTCACCTTCTCATCGTCCAGGAGTGCCAAATTCAGCTTCCAGGTAACCCTCCCCTTAGGTGGTGTATCGGGGCCACTCAGAGTCACAGACAGAATACAGTGATCGGAAAACTCCACCGCCTGACACACTGGTGCCGAGAAGGCAGAGTTCCCCTTTAAAAAAAACCTATCTATTCTGCTCTGGCTAGAACCTCGCTGAAAAGTGAATCCCGTGTCGTCTGGGCAGCAATGAATGTGCACATCAACCAGACCTGCCTCTCTAGCCGTCACAGTCCAGCCTGACTCCGGTCCCTCTCCTGTCCTTAGTCCTAGTGACGGTGTTAAAGTCACCACCGAAGACAACTTGCTGGGCTGTAAAAAGGAAAGGCTTGATCTTCATGAAGAGGCATTTCCTGTCCCATTTCGTCTGGGGCCCATAGATGTTAATCAGGCGCAGGTCCTGCCCCCCCATGGAGACGTCTAAGACCATGCATCTCCCCATTTCTACCTCAATAATCCGCCGACAGGTTACCATGCCGGAAAAAAGTACCGCAACTCCAGTGTAAGGCTCGGCCGCAAGAGACCAGAAGGAGGGGCCGCGCCTCCACTCCTTCTTCGCCATATGAACATCCCCCAAACTGGACAACCTGGTCTCCTGCAAAAAGAAAATGTCAGCATCAAACCTGCTGAGCAAAGATAAGGCCATGTTACGAGCGCTTACTGATTTTATGCTGGCGACATTAATGGTCGCCACCTTCAAAGGAGTGGGAACCGCCATCAGGATGATCGAGGTACCCGTTTCTTAGCCTGCTTACCCCCCTCCCTACTTGGAGACCCTACACGCTTCATAGTCCTCTGTGTTTCCTCCTCCATGGAAACCAGAGACTCATCCCCTGAAGATCCCTCATCCTCCACCTCAGATAACACATCAAAAGTGTTTGACACCTCCACCCTCCCAGGGTCAGGTACAGGCACATCCTTCTTCCGCTTCTTCTTCCCAGACTTCCTTTTTACCTCCAGCCACTCCATATCATCATTTGATAAACCGGACCGCAAAGCCCCCTCCCCTTCCCTTCCACCATCACCAACAACATCATCCACCCCACTCTCTCCACTCACCAGAGCAGTCCCCCCGACCTTCACCCCAACACCCCCACCATCATTCACTCCACCCCCCAGCGCCTCATGCCCTCTGACCCTCAGACGCCAAGGAGAGGGGGTCGGTGCAACCATACACATTGGTCCAGCTCCCTCCACAGCCCCCACTACCTCTGGGGAAACTGACACAGGAGGATCAGACACAACAGCCACGGACACTGACTCAGGGGCACAACACAAGGAGATGACACATTAGAGGGACCATCAGACACTGGGACCACAGGGACAGAGACATTGGGGACCCCTGGCAAAGCCCCCCTCTCCTCTGCCTCCTCCATGTCCAGAAGAAACAATTCTTCCACCAAAGCTGACTGGTTATGCATGGCCTCAGGGCACCAGTTGTATGAATGGCCAACCTTATCACACAGATTGCACCTGATGATGTTACAATCCTTAGCCAGGTGCCCCAGATCCTGACATAGGGAGCACTTCATCTCTGGGCATGAGGAGGCGAAGTGACCCCGAGAACCAGATGCCCCAGATCCTGACATAGGGAGCACTTCATCTCTGGACATGAGGAGGCCAAGTGACCCCGAGAACCAGATGCCCCAGATCCCGACATAGACAGCACTTCATCTCTGGACATGAGGAGGCCAAGTGACCCCGAGAACCAGATGCCCCAGATCCCGACATAGTGAGCACTTCATCTCTGGACATGAGGAGGCCAAGTGACCCCGAGAACCAGATGCCCCAGATCCTGACATGGAGAGCACTTCATCTCTGGACATGAGGAGGCCAAGTGACCCCGAGAACCAGATGCCCCAGATCCTGACATGGAGAGCACTTCATCTCTGGACATGAGGAGGCCAAGTGACCCCGAGAACCAGATGCCCCAGATCCTGACATGGAGAGCACTTTATCTCTGGACATGAGGAGGCCAAGTGACCCCGAGAACCAGATGCCCCAGATCCTGACATGGAGAGCACTTTATCTCTGGACATGAGGAGGCCAAGTGACCCCGAGAACCAGATGCCCCAGATCCTGACATGGAGAGCACTTCATCTCTGGACATGAGGAGGCGAAGTGACCCCGAGATCCGCACTTATTGCAGAGCTTGGGCTGTCCAGGGTAGAACACCACAATCCTATCCTTCCCAATGAAGGCTGAGGAGGGCAGATGCTGGACCACATTCCCACACACATACAACCTCATCTGCACCGACCACCCACCAGTCCATATCCCTCTCTCATCCACAATCTTCTTCAGGGGTGTAAGTAGCTCCCCAAATCTCCTCAGCCAGACAGCCAAGTCAGCAGAAGGAATCGACTCATTCCGTACTAGAATGGTGACCGTCTTCACTAGAGGTTGGCGTGAGACCACCTTTGGGACGAGTCCCCTCCACTCCGGCAGACCCTTATACGTGTGTTCATACTTCTCCCAGAATATATCCAGAGACTCGGGGCGCACAAAGGACAGATCATATTCATAGGATCCTACAGGGCTGATCAAAGCGAAGATCTCATCAGCCTTAAAGCCCATCTCCAAAATCCTGTCCACCACCAGCTTCCTGACCGGGGGAGCACCCCCACCTTCCAACCTGAGCTGCACCACATTCCTCCTCCTGAAGGATAGGGGTGCAGATGGCAGATCTCCCCCCAGAGCTGACAACATGATGTGACCCCCTCCTCCCAGCCAGAGCCCCAGCATAGGTTTTATTTGCAGCATTAGTTGTAGTGGACCTAAAAGCTGCACCCCGCCCATTGGTTGCAGGAACCTCAGAGCCCCCGCTCTGCAAACCACCATCAGAGGCAGCAGCAGTCACTCCATCCACCAACACACAGGCATTCCCCTTTCCAGCATTGCAAGCACTCTTATCATCCACATGTCTCCTTTCACTCGTGGCACTACTGCTCCCAGCAGACCCACTCACACCAGATGCTCCTTTCTCCCCCTCCCCCAACATACTCCTCTTAGGCAAAAGCCTTCCACTCCTGGTCACTCTCCCCTGGGTTTCAGCAACACCTTTCACAGTGCAGCTGACATCTTCCCTCCCACCATTTTCTGCTGCATTTGCAGCCATCAGCAGGGATTGTCCAGCAATAGTGTCAGATCCCACCTTTACCTTCCCCCCAGCAGAGTCCACAGTCACAGGGTTCCTGGTATCAGAGTCCACAGTCACAGGGTTCCAGGTATCAGAGTCCACAGTCCCTGCAGAGTGCAGTCCTGCAGGCACAGCAGCCATCTTCCCCGCAGAGCTCTGTGCACACACAGGAGGATTTCCCTCCAAAACACTGCAGTGCACATGGCTGTCCATACTGGAGTCCAAACTGGCACTTTTCATAAAGCGTGGCTTTGCTGACTTTTTTCTCCTTTACAGGACCAGGAACAGAGTCCTCACCGTCATCCTCATCCGCAGAATCCTCGGAAAAGCGGAAGGTTCTTCCAATTAGGGAAGACTCCAATTCCTCAATGAACTTTAGCAGCCCTCCGCCATGTTCCTCTACCTCCTGTGCTGTTCCTCCAGCTTGCTTTGGAGGGAGGGAGGCAGAGGCTGACATTTCCTCCAGGGAAGCAGATCCTGAGGTGGATGGGATAGCAGGGGCAGCATCCAGGACCCCCTCCTCGCTCTCCACCCGTACTGCCACTGCCGATGCTGGATCCTTACTGGAGTCTCCCTTCATCTTCCGGAACCTTTCCTCATTCCGGAACTTTTCTTTAAAAGCTCCGCTCTTTCCTTCAGCACCTTTACCAAATTCTGCTGTTTCTTGATGACGTCCTCCAAACCTTTCATCTCCGGCTTCAGACTCTGCCGCTGCTTCATGACGTCCTCCAAACCTTTCATCTTCGGCTTCAGACTCTGCCGCTGCTTCATGATGTCCTCCAAACCTTTCATCTCCGGCTTCAGACTCTGCCGCTGCTTCATGACGTCCTCCAAACCGTTCATCTCGGCTTCAGACTCTGCTGCTGCTTCATGACGTCCTCCAAACCTTTCATCTCCGGCTTCAGACTCTGCCGCTGCTTCATGACGTCCTCCAAACCGTTCATCTCGGCTTCAGACTCTGCTGCTGCTTCATGACGTCCTCCAAACCTTTCATCTCCGGCTTCAGACTCTGCCGCTTGCTGCTCCATGACTTATCATGGAGAACTTTCTTCTTCTTGCAGTCTGCTTTCAGGTTCATCAGCTTTTCCTCCTCCTTTGCGATTCTCACCAGATAATCAGCAACCCGTTCTCTAAAGACAGGGAGGGATTCCCCTCTTTTAGGGCCACAACCAAGGTCTTCAGGTGTAGGTGAAGCATGGGAAGGCAAGCTGGGTCCCTCAGGGGGAGCATGGTCTGAGCCTAGTCCAGGATTGGCCATGTTTCTGGGGCCAGGCGAGCAGCCCTGGCCCCCTAGTGTCTGGAGAGGGAGAGCAACTGCACAATAACCTCTCTGGTGCAGAGTGTAAGCTCCTCTGGTACAGAAACTGATGGGGCTGTGGGGGAGGGAACATTAGAGTGTAAGCTCCTCTGGTACGGAGACTGATGGGACTGTGGTGGAGGGGACATTAGAGCGTAAGCTCCTCTGGTGCAGAGCCTGATGGGACTGTGGGGGAGGGGACATTAGAGCGTAAGCTCCTCTGGTGCAGAGCCTGATGGGACTGTGGGGGAGGGGACATTAGAGTGTAAGCTCCTCTGGTACGGAGACTGATGGGACTGTGGGGGAGGGGACATTAGAGTGTCAGCTCTTCTGGTACAGAGATTGATGGGACTGTGGGGGAGGGGACATTAGAGTGTAAGCTCCTCTGGTACGGAGACTGATGGGACTGTGGGGGAGGGGACATTAGAGTGTCAGCTCTTCTGGTACAGAGATTGATGGGACTGTGGGAGAGGGGACATTAGAGTGTGAGCTCCTCTGGTACAGAGACTGAGGGGGGAGGGGACATTAGAGTGTTAGCTCCTCTGGTACAGAGACTGATGGGACTGCGGGGGAGGGGACATTAGAGTGTAAGCTTTTCTAGTACAGAGACTGATGTGACTGTGGGGGAGGGGACATTAGAGCGTAAGCTTTTCTAGTACAGAGACTGATGTGACTGTGGGGGAGGGGACATTAGAGCGTAAGCTCCTCTGGTACAGAGACTGATGTGACTGTGGGGGAGGGGACATTAGAGTGTAAGCTCTTCTGGTACAGAGACTGATGTGACTGTGGGGGGAGGGGACATTAGAGCGTAAGCTCCTCTGGTACAGAGACTGATGGGCCTGTGGGGGAGGGGACATTAGAGCGTAAGCTCTTCTGGTACAGAGACTGATGGGCCTGGCTCAGTGTTCTCTGTACAGTGCTGCGGTTTATGTCAGAGCTCTCGTGGACTGAGACGTCTTCCTCTGATGTCACTGCACACTGGGAGCTTCTCACAATGTGCATTAGAAGCTGCAGCCAATCAGACAGAGCTCCGCCTCATTTCCTGGCTGGAGGACATCCACCATCATCTAGATCTTTCCTCCCCAGCCTGACTGTCCCTGGCCCCGCCACTTTCACTTATTGCACTTCTTTCAATCACGGAAGCTCGGCATCACATGTGGGTGGTCTGCATGCAAACAGCCCGCCTAGGAATTCCCATGCCTAAAAAAATTTGCCTCCTCCCATCAAGGCATATTGATTTTTGCATAACTCCTCCTCCAGCCCACTGCTTGCATCAAGTCTGAGGGCCCTTGAGAGGAGTACTGAGGCAGGGTGCTGGGATGTCATCAGGAAGTTACATACAGCACCCTGCAGGCCCCTCCCACCTGACATGATCTGCCTTGTATTGCATAGTGAAGCACAGAGACCCAGTAATGACATCACTGGGTCTAAATGAAGGTATGTAATGAAAACAGGAAAGGAATTGATGTATAAATGTCATCATCCTGAGGAGGGGGGATCGGGGGACTCTCCTGTGCGGTGAGAGATTTGTGCTGATTGTGGTATTTCTTGTCCCCCCAGACTCTCCTCTTCTGCCATGATGTGCCCCACGCTAAGTCCGGCAGGACGCAGTCCGGGCCTCTCCGACATGCACCAGTACAGCCAGTGGCTCTCCATCCGGCATGAAGCCAACCTGCTGCCTATGAAGGAGGACCTGGCCCTATGGCTGACCATCATGCTGGGTGAGAACAGACCGAAGCATACAGACCCGGGAACTCAGCACAGGGATGGTGGGAACCCCTCATAATGGGCACAGTGGATGTACAGACCCGGGAACTCAGCACAGGGATGGTGGGAACCCCTCATAATGGGCACAGTGGATGTACAGACCCGGGAACTCAGCACAGGGATGGTGGGAACCCCTCATAATGGGCACAGTGGGTGTACAGACCCGGGAACTCAGCACAGGGATGGTGGGAACCCCTCATAATGGGCACAGTGGGTGTACAGACCCGGGAACTCAGCACAGGGATGGTGGGAACCCCTCATAATAAGCACAGTGGGTGTACTCAGCCTTTATATACTGGTTATCACCCCTCATATGTAAGTTATCAGCCCTCATATATCAGTTATCAGCCCTCATATATCAGTTATCAGTCAGCTATTAGCCCTTGTATATCAGTTATCAGACCTCATATATCAGTTATCAGGCCTTGTATATCAGTTATCAGTCAGCTATTAGCCCTTGTATATCAGTTATCAACCCTCGTATATCAATTATCAGACCTCATATATCAGTTATCAGGCCTTATTTATCAGTTATCAGCCCTCGTATATCAGTTATCAGGCCTCATATATCAGTTATCAGCCCTCGTATATCAGTTATCAGCCCTCGTATATCAGGTCTTGTATATCAGTTAGAAGGCCTCATATATCGGTTATCAAGCCTCATATATCAGTTCTCAGCCCTCATATCAGTTATCAGCCCTTATATATCAGTTATCAGCCCTCGTATATCAGTTATCTGTCAGCTATCAGCCCTCATATCAGTTATCAGCCCTTATATATCAGTTATCAGCCCTCGTATATCAGTTATCTGTCAGCTATCAGCCCTCATATATCAGTTATCAGCCCTCATATATCAGTTATCAAGCCTCATATATCAGTTATCAGTCAGCTATCAGTTCTTGTATATCAGTTATCAGGCCTCATATATCAGTTATCATCTCTCATATATCAGTTATCAGCCCTCGTATATCAGTTATCAGCCCTTGTATATTAGTTATCAGGCCTCATATATCAGTTATCAGTAAGCTATCAGCCCTCATATATCAGTTATCAGCCCTCATATATCAGTTATCAGACAGTTTTAAGCCCTCATATATCAGTTATCAGGCCTCATATATCAGTTATCAGCCCTCATATATCAGTTATAAGTCAGTTATCAGGCCTCATATATCAGTTATCAGCCCTCATATATCAGTTATAAGTCAGTTATCAGGCCTCATATATCAGTTATCAGCCCTCATATATCAGTTATCAGTCAGCTATCAGCCCTTGTATATCAGTTATCAGCCCTCGTATATCAGCTATCAGACCTCAAATATCAGTTATCAGCCCTCGTATATCAGTTATCAGACCTCATATATCAGTTATCAGTCAGTTATCAGCCCTCGTATATCAGTTATCAGACTTCATATATTAGTCATCAGCCCTCATATATCAGTTATCAGTCAGCTATCAGCCCTCATATATCAGTTATCAGCCCTCATATATCAGTTATCAGCCCTCGTATATCAGTTATCAGCTATTAGCCCTTGTATATCAGTTATCAACCCTCGTATATCAATTATCAGACCTCATATATCAGTTATCAGGCCTTGTATATCAGTTATCAGCCCTTGTATATCAGTTATCAGGCCTTGTATATCAGTTATCAGGCCTTATTTATCAGTTATCAGCCCTCGTATATCAGTTATCAGGCCTCATATATCAGTTATCAGCCCTCGTATATCAGTTATCAGCCCTCGTATATCAGGTCTTGTATATCAGTTAGAAGGCCTCATATATCGGTTATCAAGCCTCATATATCAGTTCTCAGCCCTCATATCAGTTATCAGCCCTTATATATCAGTTATCAGCCCTCGTATATCAGTTATCTGTCAGCTATCAGCCCTCATATATCAGTTATCAGCCCTTGTATATCAGTTATCAGTCAGCTATCAGCCCTCATATATCAGTTATCAGCCCTAATATATCAGTTATCAAGCCTCATATATCAGTTATCAGTCAGCTATCAGTTCTTGTATATCAGTTATCAGGCCTCATATATCAGTTATCATCTCTCATATATCAGTTATCAGCCCTCGTATATCAGTTATCAGCCCTTGTATATTAGTTATCAGGCCTCATATATCAGTTATCAGTAAGCTATCAGCCCTCATATATCAGTTATCAGCCCTCATATATCAGTTATCAGACAGTTTTAAGCCCTCATATATCAGTTATCAGGCCTCATATATCAGTTATCAGCCCTCATATATCAGTTATAAGTCAGTTATCAGGCCTCATATATCAGTTATCAGCCCTCATATATCAGTTATCAGTCAGCTATCAGCCCTTGTATATCAGTTATCATCCCTAGTATATCAGCTATCAGACCTCAAATATCAGTTATCAGCCCTCGTATATCAGTTATCAGACCTCATATATCAGTTATCAGTCAGTTATCAGCCCTCGTATATCAGTTATCAGACTTCATATATTAGTCATCAGCCCTCATATATTAGTTATCAGTCAGCTATCAGCCCTCGTATATCAGTTATCAGACTTCATACATCAGTTATCAGGCCTCATATATCAGTTATCAGTCAGCTATCAGCCCTCATATATCAGTTATCAGCCCTCATATATCAGTTATCAGCCCTCGTATATCAGTTATCAGCTATCAGCCCTCGTATATCAGTTATCAGCCCTCGTATATCAGTTATCAGTCAGCTATCAGCCCTCATATATCAGTTATAAGGCCTCATATATCAGTTATCAGTCAGCTATCAGTTCTTGTATATCAGTTATCAGGCCTCATATATCAGTTATCATCTCTCATATATCAGTTATCAGCCCTCGTATATCAGTTATCAGCCCTCATATATTAGTTATCAGGCCTCATATATTAGTTATCAGTCAGCTATCAGCCCTCGTATATCAATTATCAGCCCTCATATATCAGTTATCAGTAAGCTATCAGCCCTTGTATATCAGTTATCAAACCTCATATATCAGTTATCAGCCCTCATATATCAGTTATCAGACCTCATATATCAGTTATCAGTCAGTTATCAGGCCTCATATATCAGTTATCAGCCCTCATATATTAGTTATCAGGCCTCATATCAGTTATCAGTCAGCTATCAGCCCTTGTATATCAGTTATCAGACTTCATACATCAGTTATCAGGCCTCATATATCAGTTATCAGTCAGTTATCAGCCCTCATATAGCAGTTATCAGCCCTCATATATCAGTTATCAGCCCTCATATATCAGTTATCAGTCAGTTATCAGGCCTCATATATCAGCTATCAGCCCTCATATATCAGTTATCAGACCTCATATATCAGTTATCAGACCTCATATATCAGTTATCAGCCATCATATATCAGTTATCAGACCTCATATATCAGTTATCAGCCCTCATATATCAGTAATCAGACCTCATATATCAGTTATCAGACCTCATATATCAGTTATCAGCCCTCGTATATCAGTAATCAGACCTCATATATCAGTTATCAGCCAGTTATCAGCCATCATATATCAGTTATCAGCCCTCATATATCAGTTATCATCTCTAATTTATCAGTTATCAGGCCTCGTATATCAATTATCAGACAGTTATTAGGCCTCATATATCAGCTATCAGACAGTTATCAGGCCTCATATATCAGCTATCAGCCCTCATATATCAGTTATCAGACCTCATATATCAGTTATCAGACCTCATATATCAGTTATCAGCCATCATATATCAGTTATCAGACCTCATATATCAGTTATCAGCCATCATATATCAGTTATCAGACCTCATATATCAGTTATCAGCCCTCATATATCAGTAATCAGACCTCATATATCAGTTATCAGACCTCATATATCAGTTATCAGCCCTCGTATATCAGTAATCAGACCTCATATATCAGTTATCAGCCAGTTATCAGCCATCATATATCAGTTATCAGCCCTCATATATCAGTTATCATCTCTAATTTATCAGTTATCAGGCCTCGTATATCAATTATCAGACAGTTATCAGGCCTCATATATCAGCTATCAGCTGATTTTCGACCCGTCTATGGCCGGCATTAGACAGAGACAGGGGAGCGCACCGTACCATGTGACAGCAATGCAAATACATTATTCGGATACAAATGGATACATTGTTGCAACCGCAAGACTTTTCATATAAATATAATAGCCGACTGGAATTCCAGTTCATAGGAAGGATTCAGGTGTCTCCATTCCTATCATACATTCACTTTAGCAGAATGAAATTTCCTCTTCTAGATGTGATCTTCCTCTTTCTTTTTCTTCTTTTTCTTCTTTTTTCTCTTCTTCGTTCTTCTCTTCTTCGTCTTCTTCTTCTTCTCCTTCCTCTTTTCTTTTTTTCTTCTTCGTTCTTTTTATTATTTTTGTATTTTTCTTCATCTTTTCTTCTTTTTTCTTCTTCTTCTCCTTTTTTTCTTCTTTTTTTCTTTTCTTCTTTTTCTTCTTTTTTTCTACTTCTTCTTCTCTTTCTTCTTTTATTCTTCTTCTTTTTTTCCTTTTTTTTCTCCTTTTTTTTTCGTCTTCTTCGTTCTTCTTTTTCTTTCTATTCTTCTTCTTCTTTTTGTCTTTTTCTTCTTTTTCTTCTTCTTTTTTTCCTTTTCTTCTTTTTCTTCTTCTCATTTACAGTAAAAAGAATGCTGGCAACTATGCAGGTCACGGCTCATGCGCAGATTTTTTATCGGTAAAACGATCGGCCGATTTGTCCATCATTGCCGGGAAAATCAGCCGCGAATTTTCCATCATGACCGATATAAAAACTGTGCAAAACACCCGAAAAATGGCCGACCAATGAACCCACTTACAGTGCGAAAAAACGGCCGATTTTTGACCCGTCTATGGCCGGCATAAGGCAGGATAAAGTCGTTTTCTAACGCCAATATCTGAATGTCTGCTTGGCAGGGAAGGAGGTGACGGCGGAGACCTTCCTGGAGAAGCTGGATAATGGAGCCCTGCTGTGTCAGTTGGCGGAAACTCTACAGAACAAGTTCAGGGAAAAGCTGATGGAGACGGGAAAGTCAGACAAGGTGAGCGAAGTGCTGCTCCCGGCCTGGAGCTCACATTCAGTGGGCCGGTCATCACATTCTTCATGCTAAGTCATGTGTCCCCCATTCCTTCCATAAATACGGAGCCATATTTGTTCAGGCATTGGCAACGGTCACTGAGATGCCGCATCAAAGGTGACAGGCTGTGTCCTTAAATGTCTGACACAGATCAGCCCCTGCTGCAGCCCCCTACCTTGTGACGTGCTGCAAAGGTACAGCGCTGGAATCTGATCAATGAGAGAAATTGGAACAAACAAAACTGCTTTCACTGACATCATATGCAGATTGAGCTCCATCGCTTTGATCTGCAGATAAATGAAACATTGAAACATTGTTTATAAAAATCAATCAGACGGAGATAGAGAGATACAAAGTAACATTGTTTATAAACATCGATCAATCTCCCGTCTGATCGATGTTTATAAACAATGTTACTTTGTATCTCTCTATCTCCCGTCTGATCGATGTTTATAAACAATGTTACTTTTTTATCTCTCTATCTCCCGTCTGATCGATGTTTATAAACAATGTTACTTTGTATCTCTCTATCTCCCGTCTGAGCGATGTTTATAAACAATGTTACTTTGTATCTCTCTATCTCCCATCTGATCGATGTTTATAAACAATGTTACTTTGTATCTCTATCTCCCGTCTGATCGATGTTTATAAACAATGTTACTTTGTATCTCTCTATCTCCCGTCTGATCGATGTTTATAAACAATGTTACTTTGTATCTCTCTATCTCCCGTCTGATCGATGTTTATAAACAATGTTACTTTGTATCTCTCTATCTCCCGTCTGATCGATGTTTATAAACAATGTTACTTTGTATCTCTCTATCTCCCGTCTGATCGATGTTTATAAACAATGTTACTTTGTATCTCTATCTCCCGTCTGATCGATGTTTATAAACAATGTTACTTTGTATCTCTATCTCCCGTCTGATCGATGTTTATAAACGATGTTACTTTGTATCTCTATCTCCCGTCTGATCGATGTTTATAAACAATGTTACTTTCTATCTCTCTATCTCCTGTCTGATCGATGTTTATAAACAATGTTACTTTGTATCTCTCTATCTCCCGTCTGATCGATGTTTATAAACAATGTTACTTTGTATCTCTCTATCTCCCATCTGATCGATGTTTATAAACAATGTTACTTTGTATCTCTCTATCTCCCGTCTGATCGATGTTTATAAACAAGGTTACTTTGTATCTCTATCTCCAATCTGATCGATGTTTATAAACAATGTTACTTTGTATCTCTATCTCCAATCTGATCGATGTTTATAAACAATGTTACTTTCTATCTCTCTATTTCCCGTCTGATCGATGTTTATAAACAATGTTACTTTGTATCTCTCTATTTCCCATCCATACAATGTTGTTGTATTCACAGAGCAGCTCCCGGCTGTCATTTTGACAGTTGGGAATTGCCAGTAAGTACAAGGGGGAGGGGCAGAAGGGCGGGGTGTACTTCAATGAGGGTTTTTTGGGGGGCCCATAGCTGGCTAATGATTGCCTGTATACTGGGACATGTCAGGACGTTCTCTATGGAGACTTGTGAAGTGAAAGGTCCTCTTTCAGCAGCAATAGAGATGACAATTAGGATTCCTCTAAGAGCAGATGATTGGCTGTAATGGGTCATGTGATCACGTAGCATGGTGACAACTATTCAGTTTGGTGATCCCAGTAATGAAGTGGGAATCCCGGTCAGCTGGACTGTATTGTAGGGAGGAACAATCCCTCCAGACATGGACTGCACCAGGCAGTGCCGGGATGAGGTCCTTCAGCACCCAATGAAAAAATTCCACAGAGCGCCCCCTAGGGGTCAGAGAGTTCCGTGTTGTAAGCTGGCTTCATATATCTCTCAGATATTCTGGCTGTGAGATCCCACCTGAGGAATTCCAGCCAAGTCCTATGGTCATTGCAGTGCTAGGTGAGGGTGTCATGCCCCCCCCCCCCCCCCATGAATCCTCCATAATGCAGATTCAGCCCGGGATCACATATATGCGGTGCGGTATATCACATGTGATTCACATGGGAACCGCACCGCATTCCTGTACCAATCACATGTGATTTGTGCACAGTGCGATCAGAGCCGTACATTTTGTATGGCTCTAATCGCACCGCACTCGCACCAAACACGTGCAGGACCCTTTTTTGGGTCCACATTAGAATCGGATCGCATGGGTATTCACACCTCTGTGATCCGATTCTGCACATCGCCTCGCGTTTTGAGGACCACTTTCGGGGTGTTGTGAACTTAACATACACACCCACAGCGGTCCGCATGAAAGGGGTGCGATTGTGATGCAGTGCGGAAAACTTTGTGGGAGGAGTTTGGGGATGGCCCCTTCCTGTTCCAACATGACTGCACACCAGTGCACAAAGCAAGGTCCATAAAGACATGGAGGAGCCAGTTTGGGGTGGAGGAACTTGACTGGCCTGCACAGAGTCCTGACCTCAACCCCATAGAACACCTTTGGGATGAATTAGAGCGGAGACTGTGAGCCAGGCCTCCTCCCCCGACATCAGTGCCTGACCTGACAAATGTGCTTCTGGAAGAATGGTCCAACCTTCCCATAGACACCCTCCTAAACCTTGTGGACGGCCTTCCCAGAAGAGTTGAAGCTGTTATAGCTGCAAAGGGCGGGGCCAACTCAATATTGAACCCTACAGACTAATGCAGGCCATAGATGGGGAGAAAAACTGCAGATTTTTCTTTTAAAAAACGAAAAATCGGATGTTCAAGTGGCCGACGTTACCATCAATGGTAAAAAAAAATCGGCAGATTTTCTACCCGTCTAGAGCCGGCAAAAAGTGTCCCTGCAGAGAGCTCTGCTATTTCTTTGACAGTTCTCTGACAGTTCCTTGACATTTATAGAAGTTGCAACAATGTATCTATTTGTTTCCATTTAGGATACAGATGTTTTTATTCGGAAACAAATAGATACAATGTTTCAACCGCTGTAAATGTGAAGGAACTGTCAGAGAACTGTCAGAAATAGCGGAGCTCTCTGCAGAGACACTTTATGCTGGACTGGAATTCTTCTTATTTTCATCCTACTTCTTCTTCTTCTTCATCCTCATCCTCATCCTCTTCTTCTTCTTCTTCTTCTTCTTCTTCTTCATCCTCATCCTCTTCTTCTTCTTCTTCTTCTTCTTCATCATCCTCATCCTCCTCTTCTTCTTCTTCATCCTCATCCTCATCCTCTTCTTCATCATCATCATCATCATCATCCTCTTCTTCTTCATCCTCATCCTCTTCTTCATCCTCATCCTCTTCTTCATCATCATCATCCTCTTCTTCATCCTCATCCTCTTCTTCTTCATCATCATCATCCTCATCCTCTTCTTCTTCATCATCCTCATCCTCTTCTTCATCATCCTCATCCTCTTCTTCCTCATCCTCTTCTTCTTCTTCATCCTCATCCTCTTCATCATCATCCTCATCCTCTTCTTCATCATCATCATCATCCTCTTCTTCTTCCTCATCCTCCTCTTCTTCTTCTTCTTCATCCTCATCCTCTTCTTCATCCTCATCCTCTTCTTCTTCATCCTCTTCTTCTTCCTCTTCTTCTTCTTCATCCTCTTCTTCATCGTCTTCCTCTTCTTCTTTTTGTCTTCCTCTTGCAGGTCACTGCTCATGCGCAGATTTTTTATCGGTAAAAAATCTGCCGATTTGCCCACTAATTGCCGCGAAAATCGGCCGATCGGCAAAATCGGCCGATTTTTTCCAACTTTACCGAAAAACAAAAACGGCCAAAATACCGAAAAACGGCCGACCAAATCGCCCACTAACGATCCGAAAATCGGCCGCTTTTATTTTCGGCCGAAAAATCGGCCGATTTTCGACCCGTCTATGGCCTGCATAAGACTGGGGGGCCATTAAAGATCATGTGTGTGGAAAGGGCGGGGCCAACTCAATATTGAACCCTACGGACTATGACTGGGGGGCCATTAAAGATCATGTGTGTGGAAAGGGCGGGGCCAACTCAATATTGAACCCTACAGACTAAGACTGGGAGGCCATTAAAGGTCATGTGCGTGGAAAGGGCGGGGCCAACTCAATACTGAACCCTACGGACTAAGACTGGGGGGCCATTAAAGGTCATGTGCGTGGAAAGGGCGGGGCCAACTCAACACTGAACCCTACGGACTAAGACTGGGAGGCCATTAGAGGTCATGTGTGTGGAAAGGGCGGGGCCAACTCAATACTGAACCCTACGGACTAAGACTGGGAGGCCATTAAAGGTCATGTGCGTGGAAAGGCCGGTGGCTCAATACTTGGGGCAATATAGTGTAGTTGGACAGATTGAGGTAGAGAGTTCAAGAGGATGGGGGGAGGCTCTAGAGAAGTCCTGGAGATGAGCATGAGAGGAAGAGGAAAGGGAGCTAGAGAGCAGGAGGTCATGAGAGGAGCGGAGAGGACGGTTTGGGTGATATCTGGAGAAAGGATTGGTGATGTAGTTTTGGGCAGTGTGGTAAATGGCTTTATATGGTATTGTCATTTATATATATAGATATAGATAGATATAGATATATATATATGTTATTGTAAAAAAAAAAAGACAACGACTCCGTTCTGTTCTGCGCAGCACGCAAAGTGTTAGAGGATGTATGTTACTGCAAGATATATAAGAAAATATATAAAAGAAAAAAAAAGAAGAAAATGTAAAACAAAGTATCACATTTATCAGGTCATTGTTACGAGAGAACCTGATTCAACCCTCTTTTCTGTTCTGCTCGGCAAGCGAAGTGTTAAAATTACGCTTAATCTCCTTCAGCCAATTCATTTGGAAAAAGTCGAGCTATAAAACTCCGGGGCTCTCGGGTTTCACAACACCGGCGGCGCAGTGCGGGACCCCAGGAGCCTACCAAGAACTCAACTCCCTGGAATGGTTGCGGGATGACATCATGGCTTCTCACATCCTGCCTCAAACCGCAGGCCCTCGCCACCAGCAGGATGGGGCAGCCCCGGGCAGCTGGGGGACCATCAGACGGATACCTGAGAAGACGGGGGGGCGGCGGGCATCTCTGGTGAGCGGCGGAGCTGGAAATATTAGACGGCGTCGGCCAGATCCATTCTCACCACCTGGAAAGATAATCATTCCCCCGGAATCTGCGACTCGCCAGAGAGAGAAAAACGGGGCTGGGAAAAGACACATCCAGTCTGGGGGTTCGTTAGACGTGTGCAGAACGAACTCATTGGTTTCGGATCGATTCGTTAAGACATTCGTTTCGTTTTGTTGTTTTCGTGCCTTCGTTTTGTTTTCCACCGGATTCAAATTTTTCCCATGGATTCAACATATTCGCATTAAAAATATGGAATTAATTACGAATTTGTTCTGTTCTATTCACATTCGAATTTCAGAAGACTTATATTCTATTTTATTCTGTTCCAGAGGCGGACTGACCAATCGAGCACTCGGGCACAGCCTGAGGGCCCGGGGTCAATAGGGGGCCCCATGAGATGCCTCTGGTACCTTTCATGGGCTTTTTTGGGTGTGGTCAATGACAAAGGGCCCCATGATCCCCTATTACCCGGGGGCCCCATGAGTTGTCAGTCCGCCCCTGTTCTGCTCTGTTCTTTTCTAATCAAAAACATTTTTCTATTCTATTCATTTTTTTTATTATATTCTTTTATTTTCTATTCTATTCTGTTCTTTTTTACTGTATTTTGTTCTTTCTGTTCTGTTTTATTACATTCTATTCTTTTCAAAATTCTAATTTCTATTAGTCTTTTCTATTCTATTAATTTATTTTCTATTCTATTCCTTTATTTTCTATTCTATTTTATTCTATTATTTTATCTTATATTCTATTATGTTTTGTTTTACTCTATTATTTTCCGTTTTATTCTGTTCTGTCTTATTCTCTTCTTTTCTACATTTGAATTTTAGAAGACGGCTATATATATTCTATTCTGTTTTTTCTATTCTATTTCTTTCAAATCTTTTTTTTTTCTCTATTCTTTTCTATTCCTTTATTTTCTATTCTATTCTAACATAAGAGTTACATAGTTAGTCTGGCTGAAATAAGACAAAAGTCCATCCAGTTCAACCACAGCAAAAAAGAAAAAGTTATAATCCTACACCCACAGTTGATCCAGAGGAAGGCAAAAAACCCAGCAAAGCACGATCCAATTTGCTCCTGCAGGGGGAAAAATTCCTTCCTGATCCCCCGAGAGGCAATCAGATATTCCCTGGATCACCTTTCCCTATAAATGTTATATCCGGTTATATTCTGTGTATCCAAGAATAAATATACCAAGTTCACTATATGAACCACTGATGTATTATACATGGAGATCATATCCCCCCTTATGTATTATACATGGTGATCATATCCCCCCTTATGTATTATACATGGAGATCATATCCCCCCTTATGTATTATATATGGTGATCATATCCCCCTTATGTATTATACATGGAGATCATATCCCCCCTTATGTATTATACATGGAGATCATATCCCCCCTTATGTATTATACATGGTGATCATATCCCCCCTTATGTATTATACATGGAGATCATATCCCCCTTATGTATTATACATGGAGATCATATCCCCTCTTATGTATTATACATGGAGATCATATCCCCCCTTATGTATTATACATGGAGATCATATCCCCCCCTTATGTATTATACATGGTGATCATATCCCCCCTTATGTATTATACATGGAGATCATATCCCCCCTTATGTATTATACATGGAGATCATATCCCCCCCTTATGTATTATACATGGTGATCATATCCCCCCTTATGTATTATACATGGGGATCATATCCCCCCTTATGTATTATACATGGAGATCATATCCCCCCCTTATGTATTATACATGGTGATCATATCCCCCCTTATGTATTATACATGGAGATCATATCCCCCCTTATGTATTATACATGGTGATCATATCCCCCCTTATGTATTATACATGGAGATCATATCCCCCCCCCTTATGTATTATACATGGAGATCATATCCCCCCCTTATGTATTATACATGGAGATCATATCCCCCTTATGTATTATACATGGTGATCATATCCCCCCCTTATGTATTATACATGGTGATCATATCCCCCCCTTATGTATTATACATGGTGATCATATCCCCCCTTATGTATTATACATGGAGATCATATCCCCCCCTTATGTATTATACATGGAGATCATATCCCCCCTTATGTATTATACATGGAGATCATATCCCCCTTATGTATTATACATGGAGATCATATCCCCCCTTATGTATTATACATGGAGATCATACCCCCCCTTATGTATTATACATGGAGATCATATCCCCCCCTTATGTATTATACATGGAGATCATATCCCCCCTTATGTGTTATACATGGAGATCATATCCCCCCTTATGTATTATACATGGAGATCATATCCCCCTTATGTATTATACATGGAGATCATATCCCCCCTTATGTATTATACATGGAGATCATATCCCCCTTATGTATTATACATGGAGATCATATCCCCCTTATGTATTATACATGGAGATCATATCCCCCCCTTATGTATTATACATGGAGATCATACCCCCCTTATGTATTATACATGGAGATCATATCCCCCCTTATGTATTATACATGGAGATCATATCCCCCCCCTTATGTATTATACATGGAGATCATATCCCCCCTTATGTATTATACATGGAGATCATATCCCCCCCTTATGTATTATACATGGAGATCATATCCCCCCCTTATGTATTATACATGGAGATCATATCCCCCCCCTTATGTATTATACATGGAAATCATATCCCCCCTTATGTATTATACATGGTGATCATATCCCCCCTTATGTATTATACATGGAGATCATATCCCCCCTTATGTATTATACATGGAGATCATATCCCCCCTTATGTATTATACATGGAGATCATATCCCCCCTTATGTATTATACATGGAGATCATATCCCCCTTATGTATTATACATGGAGATCATATCCCCCCTTATGTATTATACATGGAGATCATATCCCCCCTTATGTATTATACATGGAGATCATATCCCCCCTTATGTATTATACATGGAGATCATATCCCCCCTTATGTATTATACATGGAGATCATATCCCCCCTTATGTATTATACATGGAGATCATATCCCCCCTTATGTATTATACATGGAGATCATATCCCCCTTATGTATTATACATGGAGATCATATCCCCCCCTTATGTATTATACATGGAGATCATATCCCCCCTTATGTATTATACATGGAGATCATATCCCCCTTATGTATTATACATGGAGATCATATCCCCCCTTATGTATTATACATGGAGATCATATCCCCCCTTATGTATTATAAATGGAGATCATATCCCCCCTTATGTATTATACATGGAGATCATATCCCCCCTTATGTATTATACATGGAGATCATATCCCCCCTTATGTATTATACATGGAGATCATATCCCCCCTTATGTATTATACATGGAGATCATATCCCCCTTAATATCTCCTCTTCTCAAGAGAGAATAAATTCTACTCTGTTCTGTTTTACTATAGTCTATTCTTTCTATTCTGCTTTATTAAATTCTATTCTTTTCAAAATTTTAAATTTTAGAAGATGACTATATTCTTTCTATTCTATTATTTTATCTTATATTCTATTATGTTATGTTTTACTATTTTCATTTCTGTCTTATTCCATTCTATTCTATTGCAGAAGAAAGCTATATTTATTTTATTCCATTTTATTCTATTCTTTTATTTTCTGTTTTTTTTTTTATTCTATTCTTTTATTTTCTATTCTATTCTGTTCCATTTTGCTATATTCTATTCTTTCTATTCTGTTTTATTAAATTCTATTAAATTCGAACTTGATAAGATGGCTATATTTTTTCCATTCTATTATTTTATTTTCTATTCTATTCCTTTGTTTTCTATTCAATTCTATTCTACATACAAATTTCGGAACTATTTCTATTCTGTTCTATTGTATTCTGTTCTGTTCTGTTCTATTCCTTTATTCACTATTCTATTGTTTCCTTTTTTTCATTCAAATTTGAATGAAGACAGTTATATCCTTTCTATTCTATTATTTTCTATTCTATTCCTTTATTTTCTATTTTATTATATTATTTTATCTTCTATTCTAGTCTGTTAAATTTTACTCTATTCTTTTTCATTTTTTTCTGTTCTGGCTTATTCTATTCTTTTCTGCATTCGAAGTTCGGAAGATGGCTATATTTATTCTATTCTATTTTTTTCTATTCTATTCTTTTATTTTCAATTTTATCCTTTTCTGATCCATTCTTATATTTTCTATTTGTTTATTTTCTATTCTATTTATTCTATTATTTTCTTTTCTATTCTGTTCTGTTTTATTCTATTCTAATCAGTTTTATTCTATTTTATTCTTTTCAAAATTCGAATATTGGAATACAGCTATATTCTAACACTAATACACACTGTGTTTGAAGGAAATCAGCAATATGTTTATATTTCTGAATTTGTACTTTGAGTTCAATTTGAATTTTGGATGAAATTTTGGTTGCATTATTTCCAATTCTTTTAAATTCATTACTACTGTAATTCAGAACTTCAGATACATCGGAATCTCTGAATGTCGAAAATTTTGTTCCGAATTTTCTAGTGTTTGTTTTGTTCAGAGATCCCATCTGGGGCCCTCCATCAGGGTTAGGTTAAGTGTAAGGGATGCAGTTGAGGCTAAGGGTTGGGGGGTTAAGTTGAGGACTGAGGTGGGGATAGGTTAAGTGTAAGGGGTTAAAGTTGAAGTAAAGGTTTGGGGGTTGGGTTGAGGATTGAGGCTGAGGTTAGGTTAATTAAGTGTAAGGGTTAAAGTTGACGATAAAAGTTGGGGGTTAGGTTAAGATTAGGTTTAGGGTAAGGGTTAAGGAATAGGTTGAGGGTAAGGTTGAGGGGTTAGAGTGAGGGTAACAGTGAAGGGTTAGATTAAGAGTAAAACTGAGGTAAAGGGTTGGGGGTTAGGTTGAAGATTGAGGCTGGGGTTAGATGAGGTGTAAGAGGTAAGGTTGAAGCTGAGGGGGGGTTAGGTTGATGATTGAAGATGAGGTTAGGTTAAGTGTAAAGGGTTAGGTTGAGGCTCAGGGTTTGAGGTTAAGTTGAGGACTGAGGCTGGGGTTAGGTTAAGTGTAAGAGGTAAAGTTGAGGTTAAAGGTTGGGGGTTAGGTTGAAGATGGAGGCTGAGGCTAGTTGAAGTGTAATGGGTAAAGTTGAGGCTAAGTGTTGGGGGCTAGGTTGAAGTTTCATGTTAGGCTTAGATTAAGTGTAAGGGTTAAAGCTGAAATAATGGGTTGGGTTGAGGATTAAGGCCGAGGTTAGGTTAATTAAGTGTAAGGGTTAAAGCTGAAATAATGGGTTGGGTTGAGGATTAAGGCCGAGGTTAGGTTAATTAAGTGTAAGGGTTAAAGTTGAGGATAAAAGTTGGGGGCTAGGTTAAGATTAGATTTAGGGTATGTGTAAAGGGTTAGGTTGAGGCTCAGGGTTTGGGGTTAAGTTGAGGACTGAAGCTGGGGTTAGGTTAAGTGTAAGGGGTTAAGTTGAAGTAGAGGTTTGAGGGTTAGGCTGAGGATTGAGGCTGGGGTTTGGTTAAGTGTAAGAGGTAAAGTTGAGGTTAAAGGTTGGGGGTTAGGTTGAAGATTGAGGCTAGGTGAAGTGTAATGGGTACAGTTGAGGTTAAGTGTGGGGGCTAGGTTGACGTTTAACATTAGGCTTAGATTAAGTGTAAGGGTTAAAGTTGAAGTAAAGGGTTGGGGGTTGGGTTGAGGATTGAGGCCGAGGTTAGGTTAATTAAGTGTAAGGGTTAAAGTTGAGGATAAAAGTTGGGGGTTAGATTAAGGTTAGGTTTAGGTTTAGGGTAAGGGTAAAGGAATAGGTTGAGGGTACAACTGAGGGTTTAGAGTAAGGGTAACAGTGGAGGGTTGGATTAAGAGTAAAATTGAAAGTTGAAGTAAAGGGTTGGGTTGAGGACTGAGGCTGAGGTTACGTTAAATGAAAGGATTAAAGTTGAGGCTAAGAGTTGGGGATTAGGTTAAGGTAAGGTTTAGGGTAAAGGTAAAGGTTTAGGGTAAGAGTAAAGTTGAGGGGTTAGACTGAGAGTAAAATTGAGGTAAAGGGTTGGGGGTTAGGTTGAGAATTGAGGCTGGGGTTAGGGTAAGTGTAAGAGGTAAGGTTGAAGCAAAGGATTGGGGGTTGGGTTGAGGATTGTGGCTGGGGTTATGTTACGTTTAAGGGGTAAAGTTGAGATAAAGCATTGGAGGATTAGGTTGAGGATTGAGACTAGGGTTAGGGTAAATTGAAGGGGTTAGGTTGAGGTAAAGGGTTGAGGGTTACATTGAGTATTGAGGATGGGGGTGGGTAAGTGTAAGTGGTTAAGTTGAGGTTTAGTGTTGGGGGTTAGGTTGAGTATTGAAGATGGAGGTGGGTAAGTGTAAGTGGTTAAGTTGAGGTTTAGTGTTGGGGGTTAGGTTGAGTATTGAGGATGGGGGTGGGTAAGTGTAAGGGATTAAGTTGAGGTTTAGTGTTGGGGGTTAGGTTGAGGATTGAGGATGGGGGTGGGTAAGTGTAAGGGGTTAGGTTGAGGTACTGTGTTGGGGGTTAGGTTGAGTATTGAGGATGGGGGTGGGTAAGTGTCAGGGGTTAAGTTGAGGTTTAGTGTTGGGGGTTAGGTTGAGTATTGCGGATGGGGGTGGGTAAGTATAAGGGGTTAAGTTGAGGTTTAGTGTTGGGGGTTAGGTTGAGGATTGAGGATGGGGTGGGTAAGTGTAAGTGGTTAAGTTGAGGTTTAGTGTTGGGGGTTAGGGTGAGTATTGAGGATGGGGGTGGGTAAGTGTCAGGGGTTAAGTTGAGGTTTAGTGTTGGGGGTTAGGTTGAGTATTGCGGATGGGGGTGGGTAAGTATAAGGGGTTAAGTTGAGGTTTAGTGTTGGGGGTTAGGTTGAGGATTGAGGATGGGGTGGGTAAGTGTAAGTGGTTAAGTTGAGGTTTAGTGTTGGGGGTTAGGGTGAGTATTGAGGATAGGGGTGGGTAAGTGTAAGGGGTTAAGTTGAGGTTTAGTGTTGGGGGTTAGGGTGAGTATTGCGGATGGGGGTGGGTAAGTATAAGGGGTTAAGTTGAGGTTTAGTGTTGGGGGTTAGGTTGAGGATTGAGGATGGGGTGGGTAAGTGTAAGGGGTTAAGTTGAGGTTTAGTGTTGGGGGTTAGGGTGAGTATTGCGGATGGGGGTGGGTAAGTATAAGTGGTTAAGTTGAGGTTTAGTGTTGGGGGTTAGGGTGAGTATTGAGGATGGGGGTGGGTAAGTGTAAGGGGTTAAGTTGAGGTTTAGTGTTGGGGGTTAGGGTGAGTATTGAGGATGGGGGTGGGTAAGTGTAAGGGGTTAAGTTGAGGTTTAGTGTTGGGGGTTAGGGTGAGTATTGAGGATGAGGGTGGGTAAGTGTAAGGGGTTAAGTTGAGGTTTAGTGTTGGGGGTTAGGTTGAGTATTGAGGATGGGGGTCGGTAAGTATAAGGGGTTAAGTTGAGGTTTAGTGTTGGGGGTTAGGTTGAGGATTGAGGATGGGGGTGGGTAAGTGTAAGGGGTTAAGTTGAGGTTTAGTGTTGGGGGTTAGGTTGGGGATTGCGATTGGGGTTGGGTTAAGTGTAAGGGGTAAGGTTGACGCTAAGGGTTGGGGGTTAGGTTGAGGATTGAGGATGGGGGTGGGTAAGTATAAGGGGTTAAGTTTAGGTTTACTGTTGGGGGTTAGGTTGGGGGCAGGGGCGGACTGACCATTTGGAAACTCGGGCACTGCCCGAGGGCCCGGGGTCAGTAGGGGGCCCCATGAGATGCCCCTGGTACCTTTTTCATAGGCTTTTTTGAATTTGGGCAAGGACACGGGGGCCCCATGAAGCCATATTGCCTGGGGGCCCCATGAGTTGTCAGTCCGCCCCTGGTTGGGGATTGCGATTGGGGTTGGGTTAAGTGTAAGGGGTAAGGTTGACACGAAGGGTTGGCGGTTAGGTTGAGTTTAGGGTTGGATAAAGCACTGAGGGTGAAGTGGAGGGTTACACTGAAGGGTTGGGTTGAATTTCGTTGAGTCCCTCACCCTTCACAGAGGTTGCTAACTGGATGTTCCAGACAACATATCTGTTCCTATAGATGGACCTCCACAGCTGTGACACACTTCATGTGTTTCTGCAGAGTCTTCCATCCAAGAGGATTCCATGCCGAGCCAACGCCCCGTCTGGATCCTTCTTCGCGAGAGACAACACGGCCAACTTCCTGTCCTGGTGCAGAAGTATAGGTGTCGGGGAGACCTGCTTGTTTGAGTCTGAGGGACTCGGTAAGTCGCCAACTTTACTTACAGTTCTACTCGGGTCGTTTTTTTTTATCCATTGAAGTATATCTGCTGGATTGCATCTGTGCACCCCATCCCCACCCCACCCACCATGCAACCTGCCCCCTGCCATGTTTTCTGGGCTCCATGTTCCCACCTGCAGACCCGGGACTGAGATCTGCAAACATCTATTATCTCCTCTACCTTGTAAGAACCCTGAAGTGGGACGTATTACATCACTGCTGGGTTCTGATGTCACTTCCCCGGCCTCTGTGGCTGTAAGAGAAGCCAATGGAGTAGGATCTGCATTTAAGGCGTCTAACCTAATAGACGAGAGGTCTCCAAACTATGGCCCAGGGGCTGGATGTGGCCCTTTGCTTGTCTTTATCTGGCCCTTTGGGCACATTTCCACCCACTGACTCCAGAAATGCAACATAATTTGTACCTAAAACACCAACCATGGGGCACTATTCCTCCCACTGACACCAATGATGGGGCACTATTCCTCCCACTGACACCAATGATGGGGCACTATTCCTCCCACTGATACCAATGATGGGGCACGATTCCTCCCACTGACACCAATGATGGGGCTCTATTCCTCCCACTGACACCAATGATGGGGCACTATTCCTCCCACTGATACCAATGATGGGGCACGATTCCTCCCACTGACACCAATGATGGGGCTCTATACCTCCCACTGACACCAATGATGGGGCACTATTCCTCCCACTGACACCAATGATGGGGCACTATTCCTCCCACTGATACTAATGATGGGGCACTATTCCTCCCACTGACACCAATGATGGGGCACTATTCCTCCCACTGACACCAATGATGGGGCACTATTCCTCCCACTGACACCAATGATGGGGCACTATTCCTCCCACTGACACCAATGATGGGGCTCTATTCCTCCCACTGACACCAATGATGGGGCACTATTCCTCCAACTGATACCAATGATGGGGCACTATTCCTCCCACTGACACCAATGATGGGGCACTATTCCTCCCACTGACACCAATGATGGGACACTATTCCTCTCACTGATACCAATGACGGGGCACTATTCCTCCCACTGATACCAATGACGGGGCACTATTCCTCCCACTGACACCAATGACGGGGCACTATTCCTCCCACTGACACCAATGACGGGGCACTATTCCTCCCACTGACACCAATGACGGGACACTATTCCTCCCACTGACACCAATGATGGGACACTATTCCTCCCACTGACAGCAATGATGGGGCACTATTCCTCCCACTGACACCAATGATGGGGCACTATTCCTCCCACTGACACCAATGATGGGGCACTATTCCTCCCAATGACACCAATGATGGGGCACTATTCCTCCCACTGACAGGAATGATGGGGCACTATTCCTCCCAACGATACCATTGAATTCCACTGACACCTACAATGGGGCACTATTCCTCCCAATGAGACTAATGATGGGACACTATTCCTTCTAATGACACCAATGATGGGGCACTATTCGCCCCCCCCCATGACACCAACAATTAGGTACTATTCCTGCCAATGATACCATTGATGCAGCACAATTCCTCCCACTGACACCAATGATGAGGCACAATTCTTCCCAAAGACACATACAACAGGGGGCTATTCCCCCTAATGACACCAATGATGGGAGACTGTTCCATCCCTAAAACTAAAGATGGGGCCTCGTTTATCCCTACTGACCCCAATACATTTTTTACTTCCACTTGCTCACGCCAGGCCCCCTAAAGTCTAAGAGTGGGCTCACACCAATGCTGTGCGGGAAACGCTGCGCATCCCGTGCATTTCCCGCACTGCATTGCGTTCATGCGACCTGGTGCGGGTGTCCATGGTAAATTAATGACACCCTATAACGGATCACAAAACTCAGAAAGTGAGAACACCCATGCGATGCGATTCAGGCACGGGTTAAAAAAGGATCCTGCACCTTTGGAGGTCGCACCGCACACACATCGCCTGTAATCCGCACAGCAATGTTTCCTTTATCCTGAAAATTTGCACTTGATAAACCATTTTGTAAATATCGCGTGATTTTAAAAAAGTGGAGCAACTGCCATTTTATTCTCCAGGGTCTCTGCTTCCAGAAAAATGTATGTTTTGGAAAATGCTTTTTAACCCCTTCCAGTCCGGACACTTCCCCCCCTTCCAGTCCGGACACTTTCCCCCCCTTCCAGTCCGGACACTTCCCCCCCTTCCAGTCCGGACACTTTCCCCCCCTTCCAGTCCGGACACTTTCCCCCCCTTCCAGTCCGGACACTTTCCCCCCTTCCAGTCCGGACACTTTCACCCCTTCCAGACCGGACACTTTACCCCCTTCCAGTCCGAACACTTTCCCCCCCTTCCAGTCCGGACACTTTCCCCCCCCTTCCAGTCCGGACACTTCCACCCCCTTTCCAGTCCGGACACTTTCACCTCCTTCCAGTCCGGACACTTTCACCCCCTTCCAGTCCGGACACTTTCACCCCCCTTCCAGTCCGGACACTTTCACCTCCTTCCAGTCCGGACACTTTCCCCCCCTTCCAGTCCGGACACTTTCCCCCCTTCCAGTCCGGACACTTTCCCCCCCTTCCAGTCCGGACACTTTCCCCCCTTCCAGTCCGAACACTTCCCTCCCTTCCAGTCCGGACACTTCCCCCCCTTCCAGTCCGAACACTTCCCCCCCTTCCAGTCCGGACACTTTCCCCCCCTTCCTGTCCGGACACTTTCCCCCCCTTCCAGTCCGGACACTTTCACCCCCTTCCAGTCCGGACACTTTCACCCCCTTCCAGTCCGGACACTTCCCCCCCCCCTTCCAGTCCGGACACTTTCCCCCCTTCCAGTCCGGACACTTTCACCCCCTTCCAGTCCGGACACTTTCACCCCCTTCCAGTCCGGACACTTCCCCCCCCCTTCCAGTCCGGACACTTTCACCCCCTTCCAGTCCGGACACTTTCCCCCCCTTCCAGTCCGGACACTTTCCCCCCCTTCCAGTCCGGACACTTTCCCCCCCTTCCAGTCCGGACACCTCCTTACTGCCCAGGTCAATTTTCAGCTTTCAGCGCTATCACACTTTGAATGACAATTGTGCAGTCATGCAACACTGTACCCATATGATTTTTTGAGCATTTTTTCGAGACAGATAAAGCTTTATTTTGGTGGTATTTATTCACCGCTGGGATTTTTATTTTTTTTGCTATATAAATGATAAAGTCCAAAAATGTTTTTCTTATAAAATTTTGCAAAAAAATAATATTTCATCATAAATCTCGGCCAAAATGTATTCAGTTATCTTTTTAGTATACAAAAAAAATAACCCAAATTAGTTTATAACCAAAAATTATAAATTAAAAAACAAAATTTTTACATTTTTATTTTAATTTGTTATATTATTATTTATGGGGTTTTTTTACATACTGTCACCCTCGCAGTACAGTGTCACCATGGTAACACTGTACTACTTGTGGGGGGCATTCTTGCAACCATTGAGAAATACTGTGTGAGCTGTGATTGGTCACAGCTTGTCACATGGTACAAGGCTGTTGTGAATGGCCCTGTACCATGTGATCTCTGTGATCATTCACAGATTTCACTAGTAGTAAGCAATGATGTCAGAAGTGACATCTTGCTTACTACTCTTCATGTGATCACTGATTGGCCAATCAGTGATCACATGATCGGGACCTCGCACAGAAGTCCCGTACGACGATTGGTGCTCCGGAGGACACCGGATCGCGGTGCTGCGCGCTCCATAAACGCCACCCCACCCTGCACTGCCACCGTCCAGCCGTTTATATACAATGGCCGGATGGGAGGTGGTTAAACATTTCCAAAAAACAAAAAGGAAAACCGTCTCTGACAGTAAAAGGGTTAAAATAAAGGGATGAGAAATAAAGCCCGCGGTTCTTCGGTAAAAAAATGCGCAAAGATTCCTAAAGAAACAATCGCTGGGGAAATGTCAGATATGTGCGAGGAAGAAGACGGCCTTTATATTTGATATCAGGGGAGAGTCTATTTTAGGTTTGAGTTTCCTTTTCACGTCAAAGCGTCTTTATCAGAGCCGATCGCAGCGCCGAACACATGACTGCCAATCAGCCTGAGGAATAAAGAGCCATAGATAACGGGACGGCGGAGCGCGGGATAAATGGCGGCTCTGTGTGCGGCCATGAAAGCCTTCTGTCGGCTGACACCAGATACTCGGCCCGGGTCCTCTGAGTGGAGATGACTCCCCGTATCTCCATCTCCATCTCTGCTATTGTCACAGAGACACCAGGATGGAGCGGCTCCCCGCGGAATACGATCTACGCCGATTGGCAGCGCTCGCCGGTGATGAGCCGCGACGGTCACCGCTTCTGCTGCTCCCTGAATACGATTTTCCGGCTCACAGATCTTTAAAAAGAAAAATGTTATATTGTAATGAAATATATCTTAAGACAATACTTTTATTTGGCTTTGAGATAATCTGGGAGGAGTTTAGTCTGACCTCCGACCTTCCCTCCAGTCTTGCACAGGTGTCCCGGCTCCTCCCCTTCCATCTTGCACAGGTGTCCCGGCTCCTCCCCTTCAGTCTTTCACTGGTGTATCAGCTCCTCCCCTCTAGTCTTGCACAGGTGTACCGGCTCCTCCCCTTCAGTCTTACACAGGTGTATAGGCTCCTCCCCTTCAGTCTTGCACAGATGTATCGGCTCCTCCCCTCTAGTCTTGCTCAGGTGTACCGGCTCCTCCCCTTCAGTCTTACACAGGTGTATCGGCTCCTCCCCTTCAGTCTTGCACAGGTGTACCGGCTCCTCCCCTTCTGTTTTGCACACGTGTATCAGCTCCTCCCCTTCAGTCTTGCACAGGTTTACCGGCCCCTCCCCTCTAGTCTTGCACAGGTGTACCGGCTCCTCCCCTTCAGTCTTGCACAGGTGTACCGGCTCCTCCCATCTAGTCTTGCACAGGTGTACCGGCTCCTCCCCTTTAGTCTTGCACAGGTGTACTTGATCCTCCCCTTCACTTTTGCACAGGTGTACCGGCTCCTCCCCTTCTGTTTTGCACACGTGTACTGGCTCCTCCCCTTCACTTTTGCACAGGTGTACCGGCTCCTCCCCTGTCCTGGCTCTCTCTGAGGTCTCCTGTGCACCCCTGTGCTCCCCGTTACTCTAATATGCCTCAGAGCACCCTGAGTCTTCCAGCAACCTCAGTACATCCTTGTGCACCCCTTAGCTCCTGTGGACCCCAGTGCATCCTATTTGTGACCTCAGTATATCCTTGTGCACCCCTGTGTACCCCATGACTTCCGTGTACCCCTGTGTACCCCATGAATCCTGTGCACCTCTGTGCTTCCCATGACTCCCTTGCATCCCTGTGTACCTTATGACTCCCATGTGCCCCATGACTCCCCTGTGCTCCCCATGACTCCCTTGCCCCCTGTGCACCCCATGACTCCCTTGCACCCCTGTGTACCACATGATTCCTGTGCACCTCATGACTCCCATGCACCCCATGATTCCTGTGCTCCCCTGTGTGCTCCATGACTCTCATGACTCCCCTGTGTGCCCCATGACTCCCGTTCACCCCTGTGTGCCCCATGACCGTTCACCCCTGTGCACCCCATGACTCCGTTCACCCCTGTGTGCCCCATGACTCCCGTTCACCCCTGTGCGCCCCATGACCGTTCACCCCTGTGCACCCCATGACTCCGTTCACCCCTGTGTGCCCCATGACTCCCGAGCACCCTTGTGCTCCCCATGACTCCCGAGCACCCCTGTGCTCCCCATGACTCTCATGCACCCCTGTGCTCCCGTGACTCTAGTGTACCCTTGTGTGCTCCCATGACTCTCGTGTACCCCTGTGCTCCCATGACTCCCGTGTACCCCTGTGCTCCCATGACTCTAGTGTACCCCAGAGCATACTGTGTCTTCTGGTTATCCCTGGCACGTTGCGTGCCTCCATGGCACCTGTGTCTCTATGCAGTCTCTGGCACAATTCCTCCCACTTGTATGGCCTGTGACACCCCACCAGGGCGGGCAATACAAAGTAGTAAAATAAATATTTTAGCGCTCTCTTTATATATAATAATTAAAATGAAAACAAGTAAAAAAAACACACAAACCGCAGAGCAGCCATAAGATAAATCGCCTCCTTTGAAAAGGAATTTTTTTTTCTCCTTTATTACGGGAGAAAGGTCAGAGTATGGACAGCGAGCGCTCGGCGCTGACAATGGCGGGTCTGTTCCTCATTTTATGCTTGACGTGTTGTAGACAGTCGGCCAGCTGACGGTTTGGACTGCGTCTGCCAAACTTTTGATTCCCCCCACCCCCCCCCCCCTCCAAAATAAAAAATGCTGCAAAACATTTCAAGAAGCAATACAAGGATCTGATGAAAGCCAGATTTCAGCTATTCAGCCATTCTCCATCCAGGAAGATTTTATTATGATTTTTGTATAGCTACCTTAAAGCTGCAGCCAGACAGATGCATTATATATATATAAATGAAGAATTGAAGAATGCATCTGTCTGTCTGGCTGCAGCTTTTAAGTAGCTATACAAAAATCATAATATATATATATAATGCAGGATGGACCCTGGAACAGTTCCACCTTAGGCTGGGGCCGCTATTGCCTTTCCAGGGGCTATGCAGTAATGATTCACAATAAAACTATTAGAAATTTCTCATTAAAATTCCCCTGCAGGTAGTTACATATTCCTTTATGTAATTCTATTATAAATGTATATATCATTTTATATTATAAATTTATAATATTAATAGGTTTTTTTTTTTGGTTTTTTTAATACGTATACTATTATAATTTTATATATAATATATTTTTTTATTATATACTTATAATATTGTAATAATAATAGTTATGTTTTTAGGTTTTTTTACTACTTTTAGTATAATTTTATGTATAATATATATTTATATTACAATATTCTATATTTAATATATTATATTATTAATAGTTATGAATGTTTTTGGGTTTTTTTAATACTTATATTTTAATTTATAGGTAATATATATTTTATATATTATATTATTCTATATTTATAATATTATAATAATAGTTATGAATGTTTTTGGTTTTTTTTATACTTATATTTTAATTTAGAGGTAATATATATTTTATGTATTATATTATTCTATATTTATAATATTATAATAATAATAATAATTATGAATGTTTTAGTTTTTTTTAATACTTATAATATTATAATTTTATATGTAATATATATTTTATATTATATTATTCTATATTTATAATATTATAATAATAATAATAGTTATGAATGTTTTTGTTTTTTTTAATACTTATATTTTAATTTATATGTAATATATATTTTATATATTATATTATTCTATATTTATAATATTATAATAATAATTATGAATGTTTTTGGTTTTTTAATACTTATAATACTATAATTTATATGTAATATATATTTCATATTATATTATTCTATATTTATAATATAATAATAATAATAATAGTTATGAATGTTTTTGTTTTTTTTAATACTTATATTTTAATATATATGAAATATATATTTTATATTATATTGTTCTATATTTATAATATTATAATAATAATAATAGTTTTGAATGTTTTTTTTTTATACTTATAATATTATAATTTATATGTAATATATTTTTTATATTATATTATTCTATAGTTATAATATTATACTATTAAAATATATGTTTTTAGTTTTTTTAATACGTATATTATAATTGTATATATAATATATTTTTGATTGTAATAATATATATTTATAATATTAATATTATTATTAATGTTATAATATATTATAGTAATATTAGTAATAATATTATCTTTATTTTCTCCTTTGTTGTAAGCTAATGCCATCTAGATGCCAACCCAGCTGTATTTTGGTAGGATGCTGATTTTTATAATAGATCACCCATCACCATTTCACGTCTCCATTGTTGTATTCCTGGTATCCTCTATACACATCTCCTGCGCTCGGCTTTGCGCACCAAACATTCACATCCATTTTAAAGTGTATCTAAACCCAACTACAAAAATGTCATATATTGCAGCTTACCAGCCCGTAGATGGGGTGGCTGCATTTGCTACCTTTCTGAGCTGATAACTTTCTGTGCTACACTCTTATCAGTTCCCAGTTATTTCTGGGGACTACAGAATACATCCCCCTCTCCTCATCTCCATAACATAGGGGGACGTGGTCTATAGTCCTTAGAAATAAATGGGAACAATATAACTGATAATTTGGATATTTGAAGTGGCACTAATAAAATAAAATTCTATTCCAGTATGTATTCTATACTCAAAAAAAGTCCCTTCTATTCCTCTTAGCCGCCTCCAAATCTCCAAAATTCCCCTTTTCTCTAATTTTCCTGTTAGAGGGTGGTTTTGTTCGTTGGTCATGGCACCACTGCATGTAGAATGTAGCCTTCCTCTCTTGGAATGTGGACTATGGACTATAGATTGGACTATGGACTATAGACTGAACTACAAACTATAGACTGGACTGTAGACTATAGACTGGACTATGGACTATAACAGGGGTCTGCAACTTTTAAGACATAAAGAGCCACTTGGACCCGTTTCCGAAGGGAAAAAAAAGACTGGGAGCCACAAAACCATTACCATACGCGGGCCGGATTAAAAGAGTCCTGACTTTTGAGGCGGCCGCCCGAGAGGAGGGAGGGGAGCGGGCGCCCGGCACACAGAAGAGCCGCATGTGGCTTGCGATCCGCGGCTTGCCGACCACTGAAACCCTATTCCCTGTCACCTGGTGGGCAGTGTGCTCCGGAGCCGCAGCAAAGATGAAAAAGAGCCGCATGCGGCTCTGGAGCCGCGGGTTGCCGACACCCAGACTATACTGTAGACTGGACTGTAGACTATAGACTGGACTATGGACTATACTGTAGACTGGATTGTAGACTATGGACCATGGACTATCTATGGACCATGGACTATAGACTGGACTATGGACTATACTGTAGAGTGGACTGTAGACTAAGGACTATGGACTATGTACTATTATTATTATTATACAGTATTTATAAAGCGCCAATAGTTCGCTCAGCGCTGTACATTACAATGGGAGACAGAACATGTGACAGAACAATACCAATACAATGTGATACACGAGGGGATCGAGGGCCCTGCTCCTTGGAGCTTACAATCTAGGAGGGAGGGGATGGTGGTACAGGAGGAAAAGCTGTGGGGGATGGAGTGGTAGGAAGAGTGGAGGAGGTCGGCAATTAGCAGGGGGTGGGGTAGGCTTCCCTGAAGAGGTGGGTTTTCAGGGTGCGCCTAAAGGAGAGGAGAGTAGGTGATAATCTGATGGGTTGGGGCAGAGAGTTCCAGAGGATGGGTGACACCCTGGAGAAGTCCTGGAGGCGGGCATGGGAGGAGGAGACCAGTGAACTAGAGAGAAGGAGGTCTTGTGAGGAGCGGAGAGTATGTGTTGGGTGCCATTTGGATATTAGGTCGGTGATATAGTTTGGGGCACACTATGTACTATAGACTGGACTATGGACTATAGACTATGGGCTATGCATTATAGACTGGATTATAGACTATGGACTGGACTACAGACTATGGGCTATGCACTATAGACTGGAGAATAAATTTTGGATTATGCACTATAGCCTGGAGTAGGCACTATAGACTACGGACTATGGGCTATAGACTGGACTATATGGACTATGCACTATAGACTGGACTATGGACTGTGCACTATAGACTGGACTATGGACTGGACTGGACTGTGGACTATAGACTGGACTATGGACTATAGACTGGACTATGGACTAGACTGGATTATGGACTATAGACTATGGACTAGACTGGATTATGGACTATAGACTGGATTACAGACTATAGACTGGACTATGGACTATGAACTATAGACTGGATTATGGACTATAGACTATGGACTATAGACTGGATTATGGACTATAGACTGGACTATGGACTATGGACTGGACTATGGACTATAGACTGGACTATGAACTATAGACTGGACTATGGACTAGACTGGACTATGGACTGGACTATGGACTAGACTGGACTATGGACTATGGACTGGACTATGGACTAGACTGGATTATGGACTATAGACTGTGGACTGTGGGATTTGCAGTGTTTATAGAGCTCTGTACATGGCCACAACTAGTGTGCTCTGCTTGTTCTGCAGGAAAGCGATGATCGGGGCTCACAGACTACATTCCGAGGCAACAATGTAACGAAAGTAGAGGATGTGTATGGATAATTGTCGCCAATAAGGACATTGTATAGTGTCACTTTAACAGACCAGAATGGAGCCAATAAGAGAAGCTCGTTGTCGGGGGGTACATACACTTTAAGTGTAGAGGTCTGTGAGCACACTGCTGAGACCCCGGTGTTTCTCCATCACTAATCCATACATTGGTAGATTTCCCAGAACGATTGTATGTTCACCATTCACACAGATCACCATTCACACAGATCACCATTCACACAGGTCACCATTCACACAGGTCACCATTCACACAGATCACCATTCACACAGGTCACCATTCACACAGATCACCATTCACACAGATCACCATTCACACAGGTCACCATTCACACAGGTCACCATTCACACAGGTCACCATTCACACAGATCACCATTCACACAGATCACATTCACACAGATCACCATTCACACAGATCACCATTCACACAGGTCACCATTCACACAGGTCACCATTCACACAGATCACCATTCACGCAGATCACCATTCACACAGGTCACCATTCACACAGATCACCATTCACACAGATCACCATTCACACAGATCACATTCACACAGATCACCATCGGAACACAACGGTCATAATTCGCGGTTCACCATTACTAGACGATCGCTTTTCTAATGTCCTGGCGTTTGCGTTCACCGGCTGCTCCTTCTGCACGTCAGATGTGTACAGAAAGTGTTTTCCCAGAGTCCGGAGCATGATGGTGGAAATCTGATCTGGATCCTAAACCTGAAATATATCCTTCAATAGCCGCGAGGGATACAAAGTCATTTTATGAGCAGCAATCCTGGATATTACAGTGATGTCATCACTAGGTTGTACTTAGCCTGTGCAGAGAGCAGAGCTGTGGGAGGGGTCTGTCAGTCTCCACCCACTACAGGCTGCCTGCAGAAATCTACAGGAGGGGGTGGAGACAAGACCAGTCCCCCTGCACAAGGAGAGAGGGCAGCAGTGAGCGGTCTTTATTACAGGAAGTCTCACACGGGACGACTGCACAGATCTGGAAGAAAGACACAAAGCACATTGAGAGTGGATTTGTGCTAGGAGGGGGATATGATGGAAGGGATGATATGTGCTGGGAGAGGGGATTTGGGGGGAGGATTTGTGCTGGGAGAGGGGATTTGGGGGGAGGATTTGTGCTGGGAGAGGGGATTTGGGGGGAGGATTTGTGCTGGGAGAGGGAAATTGGATGGGGAGGAGGATTTGTGCTAGGAGAAAGGATTTTGGGGGAAGACATGTCCTGGGGGGGGAGGTTTGGGTGAGGGAGATGAATTATGCTAGAAGGTGAAATTAGAGGGGAGGGGATTTGTGCTAGGAGGAGGATATGATGGAGGGGATGATTTGTGCTAGGAGGGGGATATGATGGAGAGGATGATTTGTGCTGGGAGAGGGGAATTGAGTGGGAAAGAGGATTTGCGGTAGGAGAAGGGATTTTGGGGGAAGACATGCTGGGGGGGAGGTTTGGGTGAGGGAGAGGAATTATGCTAGGACGTGGAATTAGGGGTGAGAGGATTTGTGCTAGGAAGGAGGGGGGTTTTGTGTTAGGATGGGGGAGTTGTGAGGGGTTGTGCTATCTAGGAGGGGGGAGTTGTGGGGGGTTGTGCTATCTAGGTGGGGGAATTTGGGGGGAGTGGATTTGTGCTAGGAGAAGGGATTTTGCGGGAATATTTGTTCCAGGGGGGAGGTTTGGGTGGGGGAGAGGAATTATGCAAGGAGGTGGGATTGGGGGAGGGATTTGTGCTAGGAGCGGATATTTGGGGGTGAGAGAATTTATGCTAGGAGGGGTGATAGGGAGGGGGGCACTTTTTGCTAGGAGAGATTTTGAGGGGGTATTTAATCTAGGAGTGAGGATTTGGGAGGGGGAATGCTAAGGGAGGGCATTTGAGGGAGGATTTGTGCTTCAAGGGGAAATTTGGTGTGGGGAGGGGATGATATGTGCTTGGATGGAGGATTTATGCTACGAGGGGGGATTTGGCAGGGGAAGGGGGGGATTGGTAGAGAGGATTTTTTCTAGGAGGGATTATGGGGGTACAATTTGTGCTCTGTGGGGGATTCGGGGGGATGTGTGCCAGTAGGAGGGATTTGGGGGGGATTTGTGCTAGGAGGGGGGGAAGAAGTCATTTCAGCAGGGGAGGGATTTGTTCTGGGAGGGATTTGTACTGGGAGGGATTTGTTCTGGGAGGGATTTGTACTGGGAGGGATTTGTTCTGGGAGGGATTTGTACTGGGAGGGATTCGTACTGGGAGGGATTTGTTCTGGGAGGGATTTGTACTGGGAGGGACTTGTTCTGGGAGGGATTTGTAGTGGGAGGGATTTGTTCTGGGAGGGATTTGTTCTGGGAGGGATTTGTAGTGGGAGGGATTTGTTCTGGGAGGGACTTGTTCTGGGAGGGATTTGTAGTGGGAGGGACTTGTTCTGGGAGGGATTTGTAGTGGGAGGGATTTGTTCTGGGAGGGATTTGTACTGGGAGGGACTTGTTCTGGGAGGGATTTGTACTGGGAGGGACTTGTTCTGGGAGGGATTTGTACTGGGAGGGACTTGTTCTGGGAGGGATTTGTAGTGGGAGGGACTTGTTCTGGGAGGGATTTGTAGTGGGAGGGGGGATGGGGGAGGAGTTTTGTTATTACTCTCATTATACATAGTATTGTATCTCTATCAGGAATTGTCCCCTTTTGTCTCGTAGTCCTGCACAAGCAGCCGCGGGAGGTGTGTCTCTGCCTGCTGGAGTTGGGCCGGATAGCCGCGAGGTAGGAGAACTCCTTCTGGATTCACATTTTCGGCATATTTTACGTCTCGGACTTTTTTTTTTTTTTGTTCCTTAAAATAACAACATTTGTCTTGAAATAATAAACCTTTTTTTTTTTTCACTCCTGTAATAATAACCTCCTGGAAGCGAAGCGTTCGGTGTGACCGATAATGAACATCTTGTGAGCAAATGTTAGAGGGAGAAGGCGCGGAATTCCACCGCGGCGGATTAAAGGGGAACTCCTGAGCAGAAACGATCCGGGAACATTTCTATATCGTTACCATGGTTACTGTACAGGATTTATATCGTACCAACAAACTGAACAGCGATTCACAATATACAGGGAGCAGGGGCGGACTGACCGTTCGAGTACTCGGGTACTGCCCGAGGGCCCGGGGTCAGTAGGGGGCCCCATGAGATGCCCCTGGTACCTTTTCCATAGGCTTTTTTGGGTGTGGTTTAAAAGTGGGTGAGGCCCCATGATCCCCTATTGCCCGGAGGCCCCATGAGTTGTCAGTCCGCCCCTGAAAGGGAATACATATCAGGACCAGAGGGTGAGGGACGATGGAGGAGTGCAGTTGTTAGGTAGAGGTGGGATCAGGGGCAGACTGACAACTCATGGGGCCCCCGGGCAATAGGGGATCATGGGTAAAGGTTCCAGGGGCAGTCTTGCACAGGTGTACCGGCTCCTCCCCTTCAGTCTTGCACAGGTGTACCGGCTCCTCCCCTTCAGTCTTCAACAGGTGTAGCGGCTCCTCCCCTTCAGTATTGCACAGGTGTACCGGCTCCTCCCCTTCAGTCTTCAACAGGTGTAGCGGCTCCTCCCCTTCAGTATTGCACAGGTGTATCGGCTCCTCCCCTTCAGTCTTGCACAGATGTATGGGCTCCTCCCCTTCAGTCTTGCACAGGTGTACCGGCTCCTCCTCTTCAGTCTTGCACAGGTGTACCGGCTCCTCCCCTCTAGTCTTGCACAGGTGTACCGGCTCCTCCCCTTCAGTCTTGCACAGGTGTACCGGCTCCTCCTCTTCAGTCTTGCACAGGTGTACCGGCTCCTCCCCTTCAGTCTTGCACATGTGTACTGGCTCCTCCCCTTCAGTCTTGCACATGTGTACTGGCTCCTCCCCTTCAGTCTTGCACATGTGTACTGGCTCCTCCCCCGGACTGAAACAGTTTCTTCTGATGTCACTGCACACTGGGAGCTTCTCACAATGTACATTAGAAGCTGCAGCCAATGAGATAGAGCTCTGCCTCATTTCCTGGCTGGAGGATGTCCAGCATCATTTAGCTCTCCCCTGCCTTACTGTCCCTGGCCCCGCCCCTTTTTATCCATTGGACTTAGGTTCTTTCAGTCCTAGAGACTCCGCATCACATGGGGGCGTTCTGTGAATACAGCCCGCCTAGGAAAGCCTAGGGATGTTTTCAGGAAGCCTTGCACAGCACCCTGCTGGCCCCTCCCCTCTGCTTTCATTGCATAGAGAAGCACAGAGACCCAGTGATGATAACGTATGCCATGAAAATGGAAAGGGTTTTTTCTAGTTTCCATCTGCATATTGATGGGGGTGGGGGGTGGGGCCCTTAAAGTGAACCCCGCCCTCAGCGGAAAAAACGAACATGAAAACCTTTCATACTGTCACATCGACAATTTTTTTTTTGTGGTAAAATCTGCACCAAGTGTTTGCATTCCATCCAATGCGGAGGTGCCATTTGGGAATGTGGGAGGGGCTTCAGGCAAATGGAGTTACAATGTCTGTGAAATCGTTCTACTTAATAAAAAATCGAGATCAGGGAAGAGAATTGAAGGGATTTTTTTCCCTTTCATTGTTTTCAGGGTCATCCAGGACTTCTGGCTGCAGAGATTTTTTTTTTTCCGTCCTGCGCGGCGAGCGTCTCGTATTTCCTCTTTATTTTCCGTCATTCTATAAATAGCCGAATGCGTTTTCCTGCCATCTTCGAGGCGGCGTGTAATATCTGCGCGATTTCGGGCCCCGGCAGCTTCTTTTTATGTGCAGGTGTCGGCCCCGGGGCCCGGAGGGAATTCCCAGATTTACGGCCAGAGGCCAGACAGACAGGAAGTCGATGGAATTTTTTTTGTAATCGTCTCATCCAACGGCTGCAATAACAGGCGGGACCGCCGCTCCGAATATCGCCTCCTTGCTGGCACCCGGCGCCGACCACACACACTACAATCCGCCCGTATCGTCCTCCAATCTCACGCTTCACTCCAGAGTCTGCGGCCAATGGGAAGAAGGCTGGGAAGCGCCAGGAAATGTGCGCTTCTCTAGAACTGACCGATGACTGCGTTCACGTGCAGGGGCGGACTGACCATTTGGAAACTCGGGCACTGCCCGAGGGCCCGGGGTCAGTAGGGGGCCCCATGAGATGCAAAAAAAGGGGGGGTTGTGAAAAGAAATTCACAGAGAAAGTGGCTACATTATGAACAGAATGTGATACTCAGAAAAATTTCCAAAAATTATGCTTTATTACACATACAAATTTGACATTTGGGCAATCGCCCTGGTTTACCATCACCTCAGTATGAGACAATACACACAGACCTAAAACCATGAGATGCCCCTGCTACCTTTTTCATAGGCTTTTTTGAGTTTGGGCAAGGACACAGGGGCCCCATGATCCCCTATTGCCCAGGGGCCCCATGAGTTGTCAGTCCGCCCCTGCTCACGTGTGTTTCATTTATCCAACTAAATACATAGATTTTTTATTTTTTTTTTAACCACTCCCAGTCCAGACACTTTCCCCCCCTTCCAGTCCGGACACTTTCCCCCCCTTCCAGTCCAGACACTTTCCCCCCCTTCCAGTCCGGACACTTTCACCCCCTTCCAGTCCGGACACTTTCCCCCCCTTCCACCCCGGACACTTTCACCCCCCTTCCAGTTCGGACACTTTCCCCCCCTTCCAGTTCGGACGCTTTCCCCCCCCCCTTCCAGTCCGGACACTTTCCCCCCCTTCCAGTCCGGACACTTTCCCCCCCTTCCAGTCCGGACGCTTTCCCCCCCCTTCCAGGCCGGACACTTTCCCCCCCTTCCAGTCCGGACACTTTCACCCCCTTCCAGTCCAGACACTTTCCCCCCTTCCAGTCTGGACACTTTCCCCCCTTCCAGTCTGGACACTTTCCCCCCCTTTCTGTTCGGACGCTTCCCCCCCCCCTTCCAGTCCGGACACTTTCCCCCCTTCCAGTCCGGACACTTTCCCCCCCCCCTTCCAGTTCGGACGCTTCCCCCTCCCCTTCCAGTCCGGACACTTTCACCCCCTTCCAGTCCGGACACTTTCCCCCCCTTCCAGTCCGGACACTTCCCCCCCCCCCCTTCCAGTTCGGACGCTTCCCCCCCCCTTCCAGTCCGGACACTTTCACCCCCTTCCAGTCCGGACACTTTCACCCCCTTCCAGCCCTGACACTTTCACCCCCTTCCAGTCCGGACACTTTCACCCCTTCCAGTCCGGACACTTTCCCCCCCTTCCAGCCCGGACACTTTCCCCCCTTCCAGTCCGGACACTTTCCCCCCCTTCCAGTCCGGACACTTTCCCCCCCCTTCCAGTCCGGACACTTTCCCCCCCTTCCAGTCCGGACACTTTCCCCCCCTTCCAGTCCGGACACTTTCACCCCCTTCCAGTCCGGACACTTTCACCCCTTCCAGTCCGGACACTTTCACCCCCTTCCAGTCCGGACACTTTCACCCCCTTCCAGTCCGGACACTTTCACCCCCTTCCAGTCCGGACACTTTCACCCCTTCCAGTCCGGACACTTTCCCCCCCTTCCAGTCCGGACACTTTCCCCCCCCTTCCAGTCCGGACACTTTCACCCCCTTCCAGTCCGGACACTTTCACCCCCTTCCAGTCCGGACACTTTCACCCCTTCCAGTCCGGACACTTTCCCCCCCTTCCAGCCCGGACACTTTCCCCCCTTCCAGTCCGGACACTTTCCCCCCCTTCCAGTCCGGACACTTTCCCCCCCTTCCAGTCCGGACACTTTCCCCCCCTTCCAGTCCGGACACTTTCCCCCCCTTCCAGTCCGGACACTTTCACCCCCTTCCAGTCCGGACACTTTCACCCCTTCCAGTCCGGACACTTTCACCCCCTTCCAGTCCGGACACTTTCACCCCCTTCCAGTCCGGACACTTTCACCCCCTTCCAGTCCGGACACTTTCACCCCTTCCAGTCCGGACACTTTCCCCCCCTTCCAGTCCGGACACTTTCCCCCCCCTTCCAGTCCGGACACTTTCACCCCCTTCCAGTCCGGACACTTTCACCCCCTTCCAGTCCGGACACTTTCCCCCCTTCCAGCGCAGGCCAATTTTCAGCTTTCAGCGCTATCACACTTTGAATGACAATTGCGCGGTCATGCAACACTGCACCCATCTGAATTTTTTAGCATTTTTTTGAGACAGATAAAGCTTTATTTTGGTGGTATTTATTCACCGCTGGGATTTTCATTTTTTTTGCTATATAAATGAAAATGTCCAAAAATTTTGAAAAAAGGTGTTTTTCTTATAACATTTTGCAAATAAATAATATTTCGTCATAAATCTTGGTCAGAATTTATTCAATTATCTTTTTAGTAAAAAAAAATTAACCCAAATTATTTTATAGCCAAAAATTATAATTTTTTTAAAACATTTTTTACATTTTTATTTTATTTTTTTTATATTATTACTTATGGGTTTTTTTTAACATACTATCACCCTAGCAGTAGTGTCACCATAGTAACACTGTACTACTTGTGGGGGGTGATGAAGATTTTTTTTTTTTATACTGACCTTTAGAGCCCTGGAGCAAAAATAACATAAAGGGCCCCCCTGACTGGGACCCTTTACCCATCACTGGGCCCTTTATTATGGTCCCTTTTGCATGTCCTGCACTGGGCCCCCTTCCTGCCCTTGATGGTGAAATACCAGGTTGCAAGTGCAACCTTTGCGACCCTGGTAGTTTCGCCGCAGTAGTTTTTTTTATTTTTGATATTTTATTTGTTATTATTTTTGACCACCTAATTTACTTTATTTTAAAAATTAAAATTTTTATTATTTTCTTCAATTATCTAAGAGCCCCGTTGGGGGGGGGTTGGTGAGATATCGGGGATCTAAACAGACCTTTGGTGTTATTCGTTTTTCATTTTTATTATTTTATCTTTTACCATTGTATTTATTTATTTTTAAAACTGTATTTTTTATTGTTTTTTACAATTTTTTTAGGAGCCCCATTGGGGGGCTTTGGTGAGATATCAGGGGTCTAAACAGACCTCTAATATTTCACCTTTAGGACAGAGAAAAGTAGAGGACACCTCAATCTCCTTCTCTGCAGCCTCAGCTGTACAGAATGAATGGACAGGAATAGCTCTGCCATTGTGGGCCCTCCCCATGGTGGCGGAACTCCAGGGCCCAGTCGCAAGTGCAACCTTTGCAACCCTGGTAGTTCCGCCACTGGTGTCAGTAGTTTTTTATTATTGCTATTATATATTTTTTTTATTTTTTAACATTTTGTTTATTTTTACCATTTTTCTTCTTTTTTTTATTACTTCCTACAATTTTTTTAGGAGCCCCGTTAGGGGGCTTTGGTGAGATATCAGGGGTCTAAATTGACCTCTGATGTTTCACGTTTAAAACAGAGAAAGTAGAGAGGACACCTCAATCTCCTCTGCTGCCTCATCTCTACAGAATGAATGGACAGGACTAGCTCTGGGAACGCCAAGGCCCAGTGGCAAGTGCGACCTTTGCAACCCTGGTAGTTCCGCCACCAGTGTCAGTCGTTTTTTATTTTTGCTATTTTATATTTTTTACCATTTTATTTATTTATTTTTACTTTTTTTTTTTCTTTAAATATTTTCTACAATTTCTTAGGAGCCCCGTTGGGGGGCTTTGGTAAGATATCAGGGGCCTAACAGACCTCTGTTGCTTCACCTTTAAGACAGACAAAAGCAGAGGGCACCCCAATCACCTTCTCTGCAGCCTCAGCTGTATGGAGATTCCCATTAATTCACAAACTGAAGCATAGTAAACAGTTTACTATGCCACAGTTGTGAATGAACACAGCCAGTGATTGGTACGGCTCATTGATTCTATTCACAAAGACAAGGAAGTGGCCGGTAAATATATTTACCGACCCCTTCTCCGCTCTCCATCCTGACAGATCCCCCGCAGCAGCCGGCGGGAGAGGGGAGGGGAAAACCAGGCAGCACTGCAGAGGATGAAGGGGGGGAGGGGCAAGGGGATCACACAGGGGCCCAGGGCAGCAGAAGGTAGATAGGAGGGGTGGTGGGAAGGCATGTGGAGGAACCGATCCCCTGCATTTTCCTCCTGCAGCTGCTGAAAGGATTTGAAGTCCCAGAGGTGTGTGTCTCCTTTAAGAATGGGATGGAGTCCTTGGTGACACCCCTTCCGACACATAGCTGTGCGATACGTGTTGGCGGTGGTCTGTCTGCTGTAACCATACGCTCATCATGTGACTCCATTCTGATTGGCAGGTTCGGTGTGGAGCCGCCGGGTTTGATCAAACTGGAGAAGGAGATTGAGCAGGAAGAGACGTTATCGACCCCGACGCCGTCACCGACCCCTTCTCCCACAAAGTCGCCGTCTGGAAAGAAGAGCGCTGGGAAGCTATTAGATGATGCGGTAAGACTACATGGATGATCGATGTTTATAAACAATGTTACTTTGTATCTCTATCTCCCGTCTGATCGATGTTAATAAACAATGTTACTTTGTGTCTCTCTATCTCCCGTCTGATCGATGTTTATAAACAATGTTACTTTGTATCTATTTCCCGTCTGATCGATGTTTATAAACAATGTTACTTTGTATCTCTCCATCTCCCGTCTGATCGATGTTTATAAACAATGTTACTTTGTATCTCTCTATCTCCCGTCTGATCGATGTTTATAAACGATGTTACTTTGTATCTCTCTATCTCCCGTCTGATCGATGTTTATAAACGATGTTATTTTGTATCTCTCTATCTCCCGTCTGATCGATGTTTATAAACAATGTTACTTTGTATCTCTCTATCTCCAATCTGATCGATGTTTATAAACAATGTTACTTTGTATCTCTCTATTTCCCGTCTGATCGATGTTTATAAACAATGTTACTTTGTATCTCTCTATCTCCCGTCTGATCGATGTTTATAAACGATGTTACTTTGTATCTCTCTATCTCCCGTCTGATCGATGTTTATAAACAATGTTACTTTGTATCTCTCTATCTCCCATCTGAGCAATGTTTATAAACAATGTTACTTTGTATCTCTATCTCCCGTCTGATCGATGTTTATAAACAATGTTACTTTGTATCTCTCTATCTCCCGTCTGATCGATGTTAATAAACAATGTTACTTTGTGTCTCTCTATCTCCCGTCTGATCGATGTTTATAAACAATGTTACTTTGTATCTATTTCCCGTCTGATCGATGTTTATAAACAATGTTACTTTGTATCTCTCCATCTCCCGTCTGATCGATGTTTATAAACAATGTTACTTTGTATCTCTCTATCTCCCGTCTGATCGATGTTTATAAACGATGTTACTTTGTATCTCTCTATCTCCAATCTGATCGATGTTTATAAACAATGTTACTTTGTGTCTCTCTATTTCCCGTCTGATCGATGTTTATAAACAATGTTACTTTGTATCTCTCTATCTCCCGTCTGATCGATGTTTATAAACGATGTTACTTTGTATCTCTCTATCTCCCGTCTGATCGATGTTTATAAACAATGTTACTTTGTATCTCTCTATCTCCCATCTGAGCAATGTTTATAAACAATGTTACTTTGTATCTCTCTATCTCCGGTCTGATCGATGTTTATAAACAATGTTACTTTGTATCTCTCTATCTCCCGTCTGATCGATGTTTATAAACAATGTTACTTTGTATCTCTCCATCTCCCGTCTGATCGATGTTTATAAACAATGTTACTTTGTATCTATCTCCCGTCTGAGCGATGTTTATAAACACTGTCCATGGTAATTGTTGCTCATCAAGTCCCGTCTGTCATTTGGAGAGTCAGGAATTGACAGGTTAACACCTTGTAGAGTTTGTATGCTCTCTGGCCTCCCTCTGTGGTGACACGGTGTCATGGCATGCACATACAGATGTGAGTCTGGGGACTGAGGGGGTGCAGAGCTGCGTGCACAGTGTACTCGTAGTGCCCGGCGAGGGAAGCGCGCGGATCTGGTTGTGTTTGTTTTCCCTTTAGAAAGGAATTTTGTCAGCAGAACCGCAGCCTAACCTGCCTCCCCTGTGTTTCAGGTGCAGCATATCTCTCAGGACCCTCCATGTAAATGTCCCAACAAGTTCTGTGTGGAGCGCCTCTCCCAGGGGAGGTACAAAGTGGGAGAGAAGATCCTCTTCATCAGGGTAAGTGTACTGCGCCTTTAAGGGGAGGGGCCATCCGGACAACTGACATGGCTGGCTTACTCTTAAAGGAACAGACCTCATGGCTGCCATGTTACCAGGATGTCCTGGAGCTCCAATCACTGACATTGCCTAGGCTGAGATGATGTCATCAGTCTGCTGCAGGTAGGAAGGAGCATTTCCTCAGTCTCCCCTCCCCCAGTGATCAGCCTGTACATTGTAACTTTGCAGAAGGAGGAGGAGGCATTTCCTCAGTCTCCCCTCCCCCAGTGATCAGACTGTACATTGAGGAAATGCTTCCTCCTCCTTCTACAAAGTTACAAAGTACAGTCTGATCACTGGGGGAGGGGAGACTGAGGAAATGCCTCCTCCTTCTACAAAGTTACAATGTACAGTGTGATCACTGGGGGAGGAGACTGAGGAAATGCCTCCTCCTCCTTCTACAAAGTTACAATGTACAGTCTGATCACTGGGGGAGGAGACTGAGGAAATGCTTCCTCCTCCTTCTACAAAGTTACAATGTACAGTCTGATCACTGGGGGAGGGGAGACTGAGGAAATGCCTCCCCTTTCTACAAAGTTACAATGTACAGTGTGATCACTGGGGGAGGAGACTGAGGAAATGCTTCCTCCTCCTTCTACAAAGTTACAATGTACAGTCTGATCACTGGGGGAGGGGAGACTGAGGAAATGCCTCCTCCTTCTACAAAGTTACAATGTACAGTGTGATCACTGGGGGAGGAGACTGAGGAAATGCTTCCTCCTCCTTCTACAAAGTTACAATGTACAGTCTGATCACTGGGGTAGGGGAGACTGAGGAAATGCCCCCTCCTCCTTCTACAAAGGTACAGTCTCCCCTCCCCCAGCGATCAGGAGGATGTATGAGGGACTCTGGTGGGGACTCTGATGTAGGGGGGACTCTGATGTAGGGGGGACTCTGATGTAAGTCAAATGCATTCATTTCTATACATTTTATTTGTTCATTTATAAAACTGAATTTTTTGGCCCTCAAATATTTGTAGAATATATTCTGTGGCCCTCATCCTGAGAGTCCCGGGGCCCCCGCTGCCCGCGGTTCCTCTTCCTGCAGATTGTCGGGTCGGGCCGTATTATTGGCTGTGAGGAATATTTCCTGGTATCAGAGCCAGACATGAACACGGGATCCCGGCACCCAGAGGCGGGCGGTCGCAGAATGCATGGTGGGATGAGAAGTCGCTAACAGGCGGCGTCAGTGAATTCTTTGCCTAGTAGCTGCCCCCTACCATGGCAACGAACATGAGAACATCCCACCAATAAAATGGCGGCCGGCCTGCCGCGTAGAAGTGACGGACGCGCACGGAAGCGCTGTGAGGACGGGCGACCCCGGAGATCCGAGGGTCCCCCCCGGTGCATTATTCAGCGTTTCGATGGGAGCGGAGGAGCTCGGCGGACGGCGTTGGGCATCGATCGGCGTTGGGTATCGATCGGCGTCGGTGCGCGCAGCGTCCAGGGCGAGGCGGCCGGTCCCCCAGAGGGATGGGGCGTAATCCGGTCGCCTTGACAACAGAGCCGGGATCTCTCTTCGGGGATTTGCAGGCGGCGGAGGCATTAGCAGTGATGTATGCGACTCGGCCGCTGAGCGGGATTGATGGCTGCTTAGTACATTATAAATCGCAGCGTCGCCCGAGGCGGCCCCACCAAAATTAAACACGCACCTAATTTATGATAGAAGTCGGTGAGACCGCAGCCCGCCATCGCCTGCATCACCCCCCCCCCCCGTAATGAGTTCAGAGCGCGCGCCCCAATCTCATTGTTATTCTGTTTTCTGCATCCATCTGGCCGTACCTTTAGTCACCGGTCACGCAGCTGCGATTTAAAAACGCGCAATATTTGTGCAATTTATGAAGATTATATTGCGACGTGAAGATTTTCAGCGATTTCTTGCAATTTGCGGTGCGATTTTAGCTGCGATTTCTGAGGATTTTATTGCGATGTGAAGATTTTCAACGATTTCTTGCAATTTGCGGTACGATTTCAGCTGCGATTTCTGAGGATTTTATTGCGATGCTAAGATTTCCAACGATTTCTTGCAATTTGCGGTACAATTTTAGCTGCGATTTCTGCGGATTTTATTGCGACGTGAAGATTTTCAGCGATTTCTTTTAATTTGCGGTGCGATTTCTGAGGATTTTATTGCGATGGGAAGATTTTCAACGATTTCTTGCAATTTGCGGTACGATTTCAGCTGCGATTTCTGAGGATTTTATTGCGATGTGAAGATATTCAGTGATTTATTGCAATTTGCGGTGCGATTTCTGAGGATTTTATTGCGACGTGAAGATTTTCAACGATTTCTTGCGATTTGCGGTGCAATTTCAGCTGCGATTTCTGAGGATTTTATTGCTACGTGAAGATTTTCAGCGATTTCTTGCAATTTGCGGTTTGATTTCAGCTGCGATTTCTGAGGATTTATTGCGACGTGAAGATTTTCAGCAATTTCTTGCCATTTGCGGTGCGATTTCCATTCTATGTACTGTATGTGAAATCGCAATAAACTGCCGAAAAAGTAATACTTTGGAAGTCGCACTGCAGCAAATTACGGCGGGAATCCCTACACACTGTCCAGGTCGCAGCCTCTGTTGGCGGGGAATCGTCTCTCACTTCCTGCGCGTTGCGGGAAAAGAACCTTCCAAATAACAAGGTAACAATTTTCCGTAGAAGCCGATATTTCCCGGAATCTGCCAATAGCTGCGTGCTCGGATCTAATCAAATGTAGGGGAAAATGCCCCCTACATTTGTGATCAGAATACCACCCTTAACAAGAGATATAGAGATCATTGGTGTCATGTCGATGATTCTGCCAAGTGGCGTTGGCCCCAGAATCTATGAAGGCACCAATAAAGGAAGGTCAATTAGCCACAGCTCAAGGAACCTCCTAGGGACCATATACAGTACCATCATGATAGGAGCTTATAGTTCCAACTCTTCAGAGGATGACACTGAGTCTTAGTTCAGTCTGTGGTGGCCTTTCTAAACCTTTCACCCCAGAGGAACCCTTAAAATAAATTTCAGGTCTTGGGGGAACCACTGATAAAAGTAGTTTATTGAGTGTCAGTGGTAAATATGCCTCCTACGTCGGTGGTCAGAGGGAAAAATGCCCCCTACATTGGTGATCAGAATACAACTTTTCACCACACATATAAAGATCATTGGTGTCCTGCCAATGACTTTGCTAAGTGGTGTTGGGCCAAGAGCTATACAGGCTCCAGTAAAGGAAGACCAATCAGCCTCTACTCAAGGAACCTCTGAAGGACTATATGCCATCATGGTAGGAGCTTGTAGTTGTCTATGCCGGCCTTTCTCAACCTTTTTACTCCAGAGGAACCCTTAAAATAAAACTCAGGTCTTAGGGGAACTCCTGCTAAAAGTAGTTTATTGAGGCTCATGTGGAAAAATGCCCCCTACGATGGTGGTCAGTGGGAAAGAAAGTCCCCTACATTGGTGGTCAGAATATAAAGATCAGTGTCATGCCAGTGCCAAGTGGCATTGGTCCCAGAACTAGGAAGGCACCATCTAATGGGAGGCCAATCAGCCACAGCTCGAGGAATCCCTAGCCACCTCTGATGGAACCCTAGTTGAGAATGTCTGGTCTATCCCATGGGTGGAGATACTGAAAAGTGCGCGGCGTCCGATGGCGCAGTAATGAGATTATGACGGCTCTGTCCTGAAGTCGCACTGAATTACGGTGTAATCGTCTCTGAGTGTTCTCCAATACGTCTGTATCATCTCCGGGATGTGACACCGTCTTATTAAGTGTCGGCGGCTCCCAATCTGTAATATCGCTCCACCATTCATCATGACGGCTTCAGGAAGGCAGAATGGTGTCTGCGGCCTCTGCGGGATAAGTGATTACAGGGATAAGACGATTGAGGCAGAGAGGATGCTGAGCTGATCGGGGAGATAGGAACATAGACAGGGCTATTATCTGGTTTTATGTTTGTTCAATGGGAAGATGGTGAGACAAAGAGGATCTCAAAGCAATACATCCTCAGACCGCGGACAGTGATGTCTACATTACCCACAATGCTCAGGGCACAGGGGGCTCCCACATACACGGTTGTATCTCTATATCATATCATATAATGTGAATCTTAGGTAGAAGCTACGCAATGTGTGATATACCCTTCATCACCCCAAACACTTCTGTGCCCCTCTCTGATTTAGTTTCACTTTGTTACTCGGGCTTGGCTTACTATGACTTCATGGCTAAACTTCACCAAGTGGGAGTGTCCTTACTGATCAATGAGACTCCCACTGCGGAGTGGAATGGTAGAAGGTATACGGGGAAGGGGGTACAAGAGGTGTAAAGGAAATGGGGTGCAGGGGATGTAGAAGAAACAGGGTGCAAGGGATGTAGAGGGAAGGAGGTGTAGGGGTTGTAGAGGAAAGGAGGTGTAGGGGTTGTATAGGAAAGGAGGTACAGGGGATGTAGAAGAAACAGGGTGCAAGGGATGTAGAGTAAAGGGGGTTCAGGGGAAGTAGAAGAAATGGTGCAGGGGATGTAGAGGGAAGGAGGTACAGGGGATGTAGAGGAAAGGGGATGCAGGGGATGTAGAGGAAAGAGAGTGCAGAGGATATAGAGGGACGGAGGTGCAGGGGATGTAGAAGAAATGGGGTACAGGGGATATAGAGGGAAGGAGTTGAAAGGGATGTAGAGGAAAGGAGGTGCAATGGATGTAAAGGAAAGCAGGTGCAGTGGATATAGAGGGAAGGAGCTGCAGTAGATGTATAGGAAATGGTGTGCAGGGGATGTAGAGGAAACAAGGTACAGGGGATGTGGAGGAAATGGGGTGCAGGGGATGTGGAGGAAAGGGGTGCAGGGGATGTATTGGGAAGGAGGTGCAGTGGATGTAGAGGGAAGGGAGTGCAGGGGATGTAGAGGGAAGTAGGTGAAGGGGATGTAGAGGAAAGGGGGTGCAGGGGATATAGAGGAAAGGGGGAGCAGGGGATGTAGAGGGAAGGAGGTGCAGGGGATGTAGAAGGAAGGGGGTGCAGGGGATGTAGAAGGAAGGGGGTGCAGGGGATGTAAGGTACAAGGCCCTCCTTTCCCTCTTGTATTGAACTGTATTGTTGCTGTATTGTCTCCCGTTATATTGTAAAGCGCTGAGCACACTGTTGGCGCCATAAATCCTGTATAATAATAATAATGTAGAGGAAATGGGGTGCAGGGGATGTGGAGGAAATGGGGTGCAGGGGATGTGGAGGGAAGGAGGTGCAGGGGATGTAGAGGGAAGGAGGTGCAGGGGATGTAGAGGGAAGGAAGTGCAGGGGATATAGAGGGAAGGAGGTGCAGGGGATGTAGAGGGAAGGAGGTGCAGGGGATGTAGAGGGAAGGAAGTGCAGGGGATATAGAGGGAAGGAAGTGCAGGGGATATAGAGGGAAGGAGGTGCGGGGGATGTAGAGGGAAGGAGGTTCGGGGGATGTAGAGGGAAGGAGGTGCGGGGGATGTAGAGGGAAGGAGCTGTAGGGGATGTAGAGGGAAGGAGGTGCGGGGGATGTAGAGGGAAGGAGGTGCGGGGGATGTAGTGGGAAGGAGGTGCGGGGGATGTAGAGGGAAGGAGGTGCGGGGGATGTAGAGGGAAGGAGGTGCGGGGGATATAAAGGGAAGGAGGTGCGGGGGATGTAGAGGGAAGGAGGTCCGGGGGATGTAGAGGGAAGGAAGTGCAGGGGATGTAGGGAAGGAGGTGCAGGGGATGTAGAGGGAAGGAGGTGTAAGGTATGCAGAGGAGCCTAGAGCTGTGGGATTTGTGTGGCTCAGGGGCCAACAATAATTATTCTTTCATTGATAATCAATTATTTAAGTAAAGAATGTAATTATTATTAGTCTCTAATTATGCCTGCAGAAATAAAAAAAAAAAAAAAAGAAAAAAAAGTGCTAGCCCTTTCTCCAAAATCTTTGCCTTGTCTTTGAAACGGATGTGGGATCTTGGAGCAAACCCGCCATCTACTGGACAATTGGGGGGCTGCTGCTCTGGTTCTTTGATGGACCGTGGAACATGAGATGGGAAAGACGTTAGAATTATTGATGATTTCATATAACACAACAAGACTCCTGATTTCCTGAAAGAAAAAAAAACAACTTTCCTGAACCATTCTTACCTGCCTGTGTTTTGTAAATATTAAATCAAACCCGTACTGAGATAAATGAGGCTGTCTTTGGTGACGTCCTTCTGAGACTAGTGAAGGGATGGACGCTGCTCAGCCGACCCCAGGAGTCCAATGTTGAGGAATGGCCTCAGCTGCTGCTCTGGCCATGCCCCTGATACGTTTCGCCCTGCCAACCGGGGGCTTGGATGCAGACCTCTGTGAACAAGCCATGAGCAGGGCGAAACGCATCAGAGAGCGTGGCCTGAATGGCAGCTGAGCCCATTCCTCAACATTAGACTCCCGGGCAGGGGCGGACTGACCATTTGAACACTCGGGCACTGCCTGAGGACCCGGGGTCAGTAGGGGGCCCCATGAGATGCCCCTGGTACCTTTTTATATGCTTTTGTGGGTGTGGGCGAGAACATGGGAGCCCCATGATCCCCTATTGCCCGGGAGCCCCATGAGTTGTCAGTCTGCCCCTGCTCCCGGGCTCAGTTAAGCAGTGTCCATCCCTTCACTGGTATTGGCTGACACTGGAATCGCTCGGTCTTATGATCCCCTCTTCTCCCTTGCTGGTGGGGGTGATCCTTTTCCTTCCATCCATAGCTTGGAGCCTGTTACTGTGCCACATTTGGTGAGGGCATGGCCAGAATGGCGGCTGAGGCCACTCCTCAACATTGGACTCCTGGGGTCATTGAGCAGTGTCCATCCCTTCACTTGTATTGGCTGACACTGAAATCACTCGGTCTCATGCTCCCCTCTTCTCACTTGCCGGTTGGGTGATCCTTTTCCTTCCATCCACAGCTTGGAGCTGCGCTGTAAGGTATAAATTTCACTATGTCCTTCTGAGACTGATGGAGGAGCTTGAGGACGTGGTGGGGCAGGCTGATGGTGGGCCCTCAGTCTTGTCCTCAAGCTCACCCATTGTTGGTGAGGGTATATGAGAACCTCCTCCGCCGGTGTACGAAACGCTCACACCCAATGCTTTGACCGGTTACGGCAGCCTGTCTGATGTTTTACTTACCTGGCTGATAAAACCCGGATCTGTCGCCAAATAAAAAATATTCATTAATAGGACAGACGTCATAAGGATGGGATACCATAAACCTATTGTAATGAATCTGTGCTGTGATAACATGTATGGCCTCTGGCAAAATATTTCGATATACCCAAACCTAAAGACTTACAATAACATGAAACGATGCACAAAATGAATTGGGGGTAGAGTCTCAGTGCTGACGTCATGCCGCTGCACGATTCTGGGTTGTCAGCATCTCTCTCAGCTTTCTGTTGGCTCCTTGGCGAGCTCTGTCTGTCCTAATGGAAGTTGCCTTTTGCTGCTGCCCAAGAGGAGGGATTCCAGAATGGAAGTGCATACACCTGCAGAGGATTTGTGCCTGAGAAACAATGCTGTGTCTGCTGTACCTGTTACTGCTTATGGTTTGGTGAGTGTGCATCCCATTAAAGGTGGCGGCATTCGGTGTTTACAAGGATCGACTGGATGGTGGAAGATCTTTTTTATCTGAATAAATATGGACTTTGGTTTAAGAGAGATTTCACGTTCGGCACATTGAACACCGTTTATTTACTTGGTTTTTGTATGTTTTTGTTATACTCACTAATGCTGCATCATAGTTGTGCACAGCCTATGGCATTAGGGCGTGAACCCTAAGGCTCCCATCACACTAGGACATTTCAAATCACGGGAACTTCCACACTTCATCCAGCAATGTAGATTCATCGTCATTCACATCATCCAGCGATATAGGTCCATCGTCAGTCACGCCCGTCGTCCAATGTAGGTCCATCGCCAATCATATCGTCCATCAATGTAGGTCCATCATCAATCATATCATCCATCAAAGTAGGTCCATCGTCAATCACATCATCCAGCGATATAGGTCCATTGTCAGTCACGTCGTCCATCAATGTAGGTCCATCACCAATCATATCGTCCATCAATAAAGGTCCATCGCCAATCATATCGTCCATCAATGTAGGTCCATCATCAATCATATCGTCCATCAATGTAGGTCCATCGTCAATCATATCGTCCATCAATGTAGGTCCATCGTCAATCATATCGTCCATCAATGTAGGTCCATCGTCAATCATTTCATCCATCAATGTAGGTCCATCGTCAATCATATCGTCCATCAATGTAGGTCCATCGTCAATCATATCGTCCATCAATGTAGGTCCATCGTCAATCATATCGTCCATCAATGTAGGTCCATCGTCAATCATATCGTCCATCAAAGTAGGTCCATCGTCAATCACATCATCCAGCGATATAGGTCCATTGTCAGTCACGTCGTCCATCAATGTAGGTCCATCGCCAATCATATCGTCCATCAATGTAGGTCCATTGTCAATCATATCTTCCATCAATGTAGGTCCATCGCCAATCATATCGTCCATCAATGTAGGTCCATCGTCAATCATATCGTCCATCAATGTAGGTCCATCATCAATCATTTCGTCCATCAATGTAGGTCCATCGTCAATCGTATCGTCCATCAATGTAGGTCCATCGTCAATCATATCGTCCATCAATGTAGGTCCATCATCAATCATATCAACCAGCGATGTAGGTCCATCGTCAATCATATCAACCAGCGATGTAGGTCCATCGTCAATCATATCGACCATTAATGTAGGTCCATCGTCAATGAACCTAAGTCCATCGATGCAGATCCATCATTAATCACGTCGTCCAGTGATGTAGATCCATCCCTATGGCATTAGGGCGTGAACCCTAAGGCTTACATCACACTAGGGCATTTCAAATCGCGGGCAATTCCGCATTGTGAAAATGTGAAAACGTGCATTCGCATGTTGAGGTGCCATTCATTTCAAAGGCACCTGAAAACATGGGCTGCTTTTTGCCATGATCGCGGCGTGCTTTTCCTCCTGACACCATCACCCTGAACCGTTGATACAAGCCACTTGCTATTGGGGGCATTGGTGTGTGCTCACTCCAGAGCCCCACTCTATGGATCCATAAGACACCCCCCCACACACACACACACGCTCTCTCCTCATTGGATCACTGACCAATGGCTCCCACTGCTGTGTCTCAGCCAATGAGAAGAGAGACCCAGATCACAGACATGGGTGGATTGAGAGGGGGCTCAGGTAAGTATTAGGGGGGCTGTTGGGAGAGCAGCACACAGGTTTTTTACCTCCATGCCTATAATGCTTCTTCAGCCTTTACAAGCACTTTAAATTTAGCGTATTGTTTACTGAAAGGTTGCTTTTGATAAATCCTAAAACTAATATTGGGTGGCATAAAAAAATTGGAACCGCCACCCAGGGGCGGACTGACAGCTCATGGGGCCCCCGGGCAATAGGGGATCATGGGGCCCCTGTGTCCTCACCCATACTCAAACCAAACCCAAAAAAGCCTATGAAAGGGTACCAGGGGCATCTCATAGGGCCCCCTACTGACCGAGTTCCCAAATGGTCAGTCCGCCCCTGCCACCAACATTTTATTCTCCAGGGTCTCTGAGTTCAGAAAATATATCATATTTAACTCATCTTCAAGCCTAAAATTATTTTTTCAACATGTGTGCAAAAAAACGCAAAAAACATCTCTGGCAGTGAAAGAGTAAAGATTTTTTTTGGGGCTTCTTTAGCATGCCGTCAGTGCCGTATTTTGAACCCGTTGAAGTCAATGTGTTCTGAATATGAAATACGTAAATTGATATCCTGCTAATAAAGGATTAGAAATCTCCTGTAATGTGAAGTTCCAGGTTTGTGGCCATTGTTGGGGTCCTTCGGAGGAATCTCTCGCCCGCCGTCCCTCCTCCTCCATGGCGGTCCTGTTTGTTCTCTTCTGCGCATAAAATATTTACAATGTCAGCTCAGCTCAAGGCCGCGGCGCTCAGTCTGTTGGTCCTCCGGTGACACCCGGGTTAATGTGTATTTATTGTAGGAGTGCGATGCCTCCATGATGCATGAATTCTTCTTCATTTACACAGCCGTGCCCTTGAAAACGACTTGACACCCTTCCCTGGCAGCTACAGCCGCCATTACCTGCTCATCACCGCCAGGGGGTGCAGGAACAACTCCGGACCCGAATCCTTCCCTTCGTATCTCTCTTCTCCTGACGTCTGATGTATCAATCTGTACAGATACATTGTAACATGACGCAAGAGGCGCCATCCACACGGCTTTATCCCAAGCCTGAAGCTGGCCACACACTTCACAATCTGATTGTGCAACTTCTCAGCTCTGTAACAACTGTAAAATCTCCGTACGATTCATCAAAAACTATATAAAATGAGGAAAAACCTAAACAATTCTTTGAGTTTGCATCCAATCAGGCAGGCCTTCAGACGACATGGACATTTGATGGTGACTCTAAAGGCGATTGTACAATCAGATTGCATAGTCATCTTCAGACACTCTAGTTTCAGCCATGTGACCGTCGTTTTGAGACCTCATTAGATCTAGCTGAAAATTATCATTTTCAAACCTCTTTTATTTGAAAAAAAAAATGCTCCCGCTGTAGGTCCATCGTCAATCACATCATCCAACGATGTAGGTCCATCGTCAATCACATCATCCAACGATGTAGGTCCATCGTCAATCACATCATCCAGGGATGTAGATCCATCGTCAATCACATCATCCAGCGATGTATATCCATCGTCAATCACGTCATCCAGCAATGTAGATCCATCGTCAATCACATCATCCAGCGATGTAGGTCCATCGTCAATCACATCATCCAGCGATGTAGGTCCATCGTCAATCACATCATCCAGCGATGTAGGTCCATCGTCAATCACGTCATCCAGTGATGTAGGTCCATCGTCAATCACGTCATCCAGCGATGTAGATCCATTGTCAATCACGTCATCCAGCGATGTAGATCCATTGTCAATCACGTCACCCAGCAATGTAGATCCATCGTCAATCACATCATCCAGCGACGTAGATCCATTGTCAATCATATCATCCAGCGATGTAGATCCATCTTCCATCACGTTGTTCAGTGATGTAGATCCATCGTAAGTTACTTTGTCCAGCGATGTAGATCCATCGTCAATCACATCATCCAGCGATGTAGATCTATCGTCAATCTCGTCATCCAGTGATGTAGGTCCATCAGCAATCACATCATCCAGTGATGTAGGTCCATCATCAATCACTTTGTCAAGCGATGTAGCTCTATCGTCAATCACGTCATCCAGCGATGTAGATCCATCATCAATCACGTTGTCCAGCGGTGTAGATCTATCGTCAATCATGTCATCCAGTGATGTAGGTCCATCGTTAATCATGTCATCCAGTGATGTAGGTCCATCGTCAATCATGTCATCCAGTGATGTAGGTCCATCAGCAATCACGTCATCCAGTGATGTAGGTCCATCGTCAATCATGTCATCCAGCGATCTAAATCCATCATCAATCACATCATCCAGCGATATAGGTCCATCGTCAATCATGTCATCCAGCGATCAAAATCCATCGTCAATCACATCATCCAGCGATATAGGTCCATTGTCAATGGACCTACGTCCATCGATGTAGATCCATCATTAATCACGTTATCCAACGATGTAGATCCACATCCATCATAATGAACGTTGGCACACAAAAACCCCACTGCCCTCCGAACCCGTCCGCTCCCGTCGCTTGCAGGTGCTGAATGTCATTCTCTCCACCGCTAACGTAATCACAAATATCGTACAACATAAAAAGAAAACAAATACAGCCATTTTATTCTACAGGGCCTCTGCTTTCAGAAAATACATCGTTTGAGGGTTTAAAGCAATTTCCAGCAGAAAACGCTGATTTTAACATGTGGAAAATATTTTAAAAAGTTTTAAAAAAATGCCCCCCCTTGATCTGAAATTAAAAAGCAGCTCTGGCTGCAGAACTCCTCTCTGTCTATACACTTTCACCCGCTGTAATTTCACTACTATATGTCCTCAACTGGCTGAATGATGCCTGGAGTGGAGACTGAGGACATACATTTGAAATTGATATTTCACTTATGGGTGGATGCTGGTGGCTTGAATTGAAATGTATGGATCCCCTGTTTGTGGACCTCTTGATCCATCATCAATCACATCATCCAGCGTTGTAGGTCCATCGTCAGTCACGTCATCCAGCGTTGTAGATCCATCATCAATCACATCATCCAGCGTTGTAGGTCCATCGTCAATCACGTCACCCAGCGTTGTAGATCCATTGTCAATCACATCATCCAGCGATGTAGGTCCATCGTCAATCACGTCATCCAGCGATGTAGATCCATCGTCAATCACGTAATCCAGCGATGTAGATCTATCTTCAATCACGTCATCCAGCGATGTAGGTCCATCGTCAATCACGTCATCCAGCGATGTAGATCCATTTTCAATCACGTCATCCAGCGATGTAGGTCCATCGTCAATCACGTCATCCAGCGTTGTAGATCCATCGTCAATCACGTAATCCAGCGATGTAGATCCATCTTCAATCACGTCATCCAGCGATGTAGGTCCATCGTCAATCACGTCATCCAGCGATGTAGGTCCATCGTCAATCACGTAATCCAGCAATGTAGATCCATCTTCAATCACGTCATCCAGCGATGTAGGTCCATCGTCAATCACGTCATCCAGCGTTGTAGATCCATCGTCAATCACGTAATCCAGCGATGTAGATCCATCTTCAATCACGTCATCCAGCGATGTAGGTCCATCGTCAATCACGTCATCTAGCGATGTAGATCCATCTTCAATCACGTCATCCAGCGATGTAGATCCATCGTCAATCAAGTCATCCAGCGATGTAGGTCCATCGTCAATCACGTCATCCAGTGATGTAGGTCCATCGTCAATCACGTCATCCAGCAATGTAGGTCCATCGTCAATCACGTCATCCAGCGTTGTAGATCCATCGTCAATCACGTCATCCAGCGTTGTAGATCCATCGTCAATCACGTCATCCAGCGATGTAGATCCATTGTCAATCACGTCATCCAGCGATGTAGGTCCATCGTTAATCGTTATCATCATCATCAATGGACCTACGTCCATCAATGTAGATCCATCATCAATCCATCAATGTAGGACCTTTTGTTCCTTCATCCAAAACCTTCATTTTCCTTACAATTAAACCTTGGGAATGGGACCCCAATATTAGCCAGGTGGGCAAAGTTGGGAACTCAGATCTAAGACCCCCCAGTGTAATCCTGCGCAGAATGACCAATCTTGGGGTCGGCAGCCATATGGAAAATAGGGAAGATAATTCCACCTTCCGAGATCCAACAAAACCATATTGATCCTGCAGAGATTGTGAATTGATTTTTAGGGGAGATGGACCCCCCCCCCCCCGTCCTCCCCCATCCTATCCCATCGCATCTTCAGAGAATGTATTCCTATCAGGTCTTTAATTAACGGCGTACGTGCCTTTCCATCTCCAACAGAGACATCGTTTTTTTTTACTGGGATGATCTGTGCGCAAAGACCCTCTTCAATCTGCCTGCTTGTAGCCTTGAGGACGCAGCCGTCTCTATGGCAACCCAGCCCGGGCCGCGGACTTGTGGATAATTTATAAAAAGGAAAATGCTTGCAGAATAAATCTGACTGATAAGGCTTTCCTCTCATTGGTGGAAACACAAAGGGCCGTTTCATTTTCGGTGGATGTAAGATAAAATCTCATCTCTCTTAGGTTATATGCGGCATCCTCATCCTATATATTTAATTATATTATATTATATATAGATATCATACATACAGGTGGCCCATATCCCTTACTATAGAGCATTCCCAAGTTAATTGCCGCCATTTTTTTTTTGGCTTTCCCTTCCCAGGAACATTCAAAAGCCAGTACTCTCTCAGATGGACATCCCTGTTACCATGGCATTTAACCCACAATTCAACGAACAGGAAAAATAGACACTGCTCGGTGGGTTGCCATGGTAACAAGGGTGCCCACCGAAGATCGGTGGGCGTACCCTGGTGTACCCAAGAATGGGGTATCTTTGGCCGGTACAATCTCCGGTAACTATCCCTGTTACTGTGGCAACTCACCCACAACAGGAATGCCTATTAGTCATGGACACAGCATCATTGGTTGCTAGGATACATGTACAGCAACCAATGATACTGTGGCCCAGCTGCATGCATCCTAGCAACCAATGATGGTGTGTGGCTGTGCATCATTGGTTGCTGGGACACAGGTCATTGGGCTTTACAGCATCATTGGTTGCTAGGACAATGATAGCTGGTATGAATAGCATCACTGGTTGCTAGGAAGCAGGCAGTTAAATTGTACAGCAGCCACCTGCACCATAACAACCAATTACGCTGTGTGGTGCAGATGCCAGTGTCCTAGCAACCAACTATGGTGTGCAACTGTGTGTCACTGGTTGGTGGGACACAGACCGCTGCGCTGCACAGCATCATTGGTTGCTAGGATTTTGGCAGCTGGACTGAAGAGCTTCACTTTTTGCTAGGTTGCAGGAAGCTGAACTGCTAAATTGTACAGCAGCCACCTGCACCATAACAACCAATTATGCTGTGTGGTGCAGATGCCAGTGTCCTAGCAACCAACGATGGTGTGCAACTGTGCGTCAGTGGTTGGTGGGACACAGACCGCTGGGCTGCACAGCATTATTGGTTGCTAGGATGTTGGCAGCTTGAACCTTGTTGCTAGGTTGCAGGCAGTTGTACTGTACAGCAGCCACCTGCACCATAAAAACCAATGACACTGTGTGGTGTAGATGCCAGTATCCTAGCAACCAACAATGGTGTGCAACTGTGCGTCACTGGTGGGAGGGACACAGACCACTGGGCTGCACAGCATCATTGGTTGCTAGGATGCTGGCAGCTGGGCTGAAGAGCTTCACGTGTTGCTAGGTTACAGAAACGTGGACTGTAAAGCAGCCACCTGCACCATAACAACCAATGATGCTGTGTTGCCAGTGTCCTAGAAACCAATGATTCTGTGCGGGCCAGCATCCTAGCAACCAGCTCTGTAATGTGGCTCTGTGTACATAGGGCAATGTTACCGAGCTGAACTGAGGATGGAGTGTCTAGTAGGACTCTGACCTCAGCATCGCACCCCACAGAATGCCACCTGAGGCAGTAGGCTCATCTTGCCTCGTTGGCGGCTTGCCACTGCTCCTGCTTCCTCTCTGTAAGTCTCCCAGTGCTTTCTACACTCCCGGGTGTATCAGATGCTTGCTAACCTCCCTCTTCCCCACTGCGCACCCATGGTTCCATCCTGTGACCCCTAAATCACTGCTGTGTCCTCAGGTGATGTAGGGGGTCAGTGGAAAGAACCATAGCACAGCCTGGCTATATTGACACGTTACATTGATCCTATTCCATTGATCAGCAATGTAAGGGAGCACTTCTCTACTGAACACGAGTGTAAAGGGGGCATTTTCCATTGGCCACCAATGTAAGGGGGGGTCCTGTGGCTGTCAGAGTCTTGCAAGGCCTCATGGGACTTGCAGTTCCTCAACACCTGCAGGGCCATAGTTTAAAGACCCCCGATGTAGCAGATTGCTCAATCACATTGTTGAAACACGTATGTTGACACGTTACATTGACCACCAATGTAAGGGAGCACTTCTCTACTGAACACCAATGTAAAGGGGCCATTTTCCATTGGTCACCAATGTAAGGGGGGGGGGGTCCTTTGGCTGTCAGAGTCTTGCAAGGCCTCATGGGACTTGCAGTTCCTCAACACCTAGAGGGCCATAGTTTGTAGACTCCTGATGTAGCAGATCACCCATTCACATCGTTGACACATGTTACATTGACCCTATTCCATTGACCACCAATGTAAGGGAGCACTTCTCTACTGAACACCAATGTAAAGGGGCCATTTTCCATTGGCCACCAATGTAAGGGGGGTCTTGTGGCTACATAGTTAGTCTGGCTGAAAAAAGTTCATCCAGAGGAAGGCAAAAAAACTCAGCAAAGCATGACTGTCAGAGACTTGCAGGACCTCATGGGACTTGCAGTTCCTCAACACCTGGAGGGCCATAGTTTGTAGACCCCTGATGTAGCAGATCGCCTATTCACATTGTTGAAACGCGTATGTTGACACGTTACATTGACCCTATTCCATTGACCACCAATGTAAAGGAGCACTTCTCTACTGAACACCAATGTAAAGGGGGGGGGGAAGCCTGTGGCTGTCAGAGTCTTGCAAGGCCTCATGCGACTTGCATTTCCCCAACACCTGGAGGGCCATAGTTTGTAGACCCCTGATGTAGCAGATCACCCATTCACATTGTTGAAACACGTATGTTGACACGTTACATTGACCCTATTCCATTGACCACCAATGTAAGGGAGCACTTCTCTACTGAACACCAATGTAAAGGGGGGGGGGGGAGCCTGTGGCTGTCAGAGTCTTGCAAGGCCTTATGGGACTTGCAGTTCCTCAACACTTGGAGGGCCATAGTTTGTAGACCCCTGATGTAGCAGGTGGCCCATTCACATTGTTGAAACACAAATGTTGGCATGTTACATTGTTCATCAATGTACGCTGCATTTATTCAGTCTGTTTATTTGATTGCACTGCCCAACAAACCAGAGTGCACCCAAAATAGGTGCCTGTCCCATCCCTGGCCTTGCACTCATGAATGTGTTGCCGTGCGGTGCAATCCCATGCATTCCTGCGTTACCGCAATGCAATCGTGAATGGAGATATGAAAATTCCAGAATCCCCCTTAAGCCCGCTACTTCCATCCGAATATCATTTTGTAGCTCGATATGAAAAAAAATCCATATTGCGCCTTCACAATTGATAGGAGGCGTATGGAAGCCCCGGGGCGCTGGGACGGGATTCCGCTGGGAACTTAAGAACAATTACTGAGAGTGAAAAGCAGCGTCCAGAAATCTCATCACATCCCGTCTGACCTCTCACAGAACACAATCTGATTATCCCGCGTCTCACGTGGCCCGTCAATGTCGCCCGCCGTGAGGGACCTTCGTAGAGGTGATAATAATGCACAGATCATCGGCGCAAATCATTTCAAATTTTATAAAATTTCAGTGGGTGGAAAAGTGCAAAGTGCCCGGAGCTCCCGGCATAAACAACGGAATACAATAAAACATGAAAGACAAATAAATCCTGGAGAAGTCTTTCTCAGGCAGGTTCTGTAGGATGTTAGGGTTCCTCCAGAGGTCACTAGGGGTTCCCTGAGCAATAAGTGGTGGACTGTCTCCGTCCTACACTGAGCATTATTTATAATGGGGCAATGGTATATCCAATGTGAGGGGTCATTTCTACAATGACCTACAATGTAAGGGGCCTATTCCACTGACCACCCATGTAAGGGAGCACTTCTCTACTGAACACCAATGTAAAGGAGCCTTTCTCCCTTGACCACCAATGTAAAGGAGCTCGTCTCCCTTGGCCATCAATGTAAAGGAGTCCTCCGTTGACCATCAATGTAAAGGAGCCCGTCTCCCTTGGCCATCAATGTAAAGGAGTCCTCCCTTGACCATCAATGTAAAGGAGCCCGTCTCCCTTGGCCATCAATGTAAAGGAGCCCTTCTCCCTTGACCACCAATGTAAAGGAACCCTTCTCCCTTGACCACCATTGTAAAGGAGTCCTTCTTCCTTGACAACCAAGTTAATGGAGCCCTTCTCCCTTGACTGACAATAAAAAGGAGCCCCTTCTCCCTTGACAACCAATTTAAAGGAGCCCATCTGCCTTCACCGCCAATGTAAAGGAGCCCTTATCCCTTGACCACCAATATAAAGGAGTCCTTCTCCCTTGACCATCAATGTAAAGGAGTCCTTCTCCCTTGGCCACCAATATAAAGGAGTCCTTCTCCCTTGACCACCAATGTAAAGGAGCCCTGCTCCCTTGACCACCAATGTAAAGGAGCCCTGCTCCCTTGATCACCAATGTAAAGGAGCCCTTCTCCCTTAACCATCAATTTAAAGGAGCCCTTCTCCCTTGACCACCAATGTAAAGGAGTCCTTTCCCCTTGTCTGCCAATGTAAAAGAGCCCTTTCCCTCATCCATCAATGTAAAGGAGCCCTTCTTCCTTGACCACCAATGTAAAGGAGCCCTTCGCCCTTGACTGCCTATGTAAAGGAGCCCTTCTCCCTTGACCACCAATGTAAAGGAGTCCTTCTCCCTTGACCATCAATGTAAATTAGTCCTTCTCCCTTGACCACCAATGTAAAGGAGCTCGTCTCCCTTGACCAACAATGTAAAGGAGCCCGTCTCCCATGACCACCATTGTAAAGGAGCCCCAAGAGATCCCCGAACTTTCCACTTTTTCATAGGTGATTTATCAGTACTGATTGGCATATTCAAGGCTTTGGACATCTTTTTATGTCCTTTTCCATCTTTATAAAGTTCCATTACCTTGTTACGCAGGACTTTTGACAGTTCTTTTCTGATCCCCATGGCTCAGTATCTAGCCTAGTCAGTGCTCCCATGTAAGAGCTAACAAACTCATTGACTATTTATACACTGACACTGATTGCAATTTAAAAAGCCACAGATGTGGGACAGTAACCTCTAATTGGCATTGTAACCCGTGTGTGTCACCTTGTGTGTCTGCACCAAGGCCGAACATTCCAGGGGGCGGAGACTTCAGATCCAGGGGGCGGAGACTTAAGATCCAGGGGGCGGAGACTTCTGATCCAGGGGCGGAGACTTCTGATACAGAGGGCGGAGACTTCTGATCAAGGGGGCAGAGACTTATGATCCGGGGGCGGAGACTTCTGATCCGGGCCATTTGGGTGATTTCTGTTATTATGATTTAAAAAGGAGCCAAACAACTATTGGATAATAAATGCCTTCATATGATCCTCATCCTTCAATAAAAGAGCATTTTTTGGCAGATCAGTCATATTTTCAATATCAATACCAAAATGTCACAATTTCTGCCAGGGGAGGGAAACGTTTGAGCACAACTGTATATATATATATAAAACAATATATGGTATATTTTATACTATAATAATAATATAATAATAATGATAATAAATAAATGATATATACAGTGAAGGAAATGCGTATTTGCTCCCCGGCTGATGCTGAATGTTCGCCCCTCACACAGAAATGATCGGTCTAACAATGGAATGTTCACCCCTCACACAGAAATGATCGGTCTAACAATGGAATGTTTGGTGTAACACTGAGAGACAGAATACAACAACAAATTCAGCAGAAATGCGTCTAACAAATGATGACGGATCTGCATGTTCATGAGGGAAAGAAGGATTTGATCCCCTTCACAAAACATGACTTAGTACTTGGTGGCAAATCCCTTGCTGGCAATCACAGAGGTCATACGTTTCCTGGAGTTGGCCCCCAGGTTCGCACACATCTCAGGAGGGATTTTGGCCCACTCCTCTTGGCAGATCCTCTCCAAGTCAGTAAGGTTTGGTGGCTGACGTTTGGCAACTCGAACTTTCAGCTCCCTCCACAGATTTACAATAGGATGAAGGTCTGGAGACTGGCTAGGCCACTCCAGGACCTTAATGTGCTTCTTCTTGAGCCGCTCCTTTGTTGCCTTGGCCGTGTGTTTTGGGTCATTGTCATGCTGGAACACCCATCCACCACCCATTTTCAATGCCCTGGCTGAGGGAAGAAGGTTCTCACCCAAGATTTGAGGGTACATTGCCCCACCCATCGTCCCTTTGATGCGGTGCAGTTGTCCTCTCCCCTTAGCAGAAAAACACCCCCAAAGCAGAATGTTTCCACCACCATGTTTCACAGTTGGGATGGTGTTCTTGGGGACATAGACAGCATTCCTCCTCCTCCAAACACGGCGAGTTGAGTTGATGCCAAAGAGCTGGATTTTGGTCTCCTCTGACCACAACACTTTCCACCAGTCCTCCTCTGCATCATTCAGATGTTCAGTGGCAGACTTCAGACGGGCCTGGACATGTGCTTTCTTGAGCAGAGGGACCTTGCGGGCACTGCAGGATTTCAGTCCTTGTCGGCGTAGTGTGTTACCAATTGTTCTCTTGGTGACTGTGGTCCCAGCTGCCTGGAGATCATTGACAAGATCCTCACGTGTAGTTCTGGGATGATTCCTCACTGTTCTCATGATCATTGACACTCCACGAGGTGAGATCTTGCATGGTGCAGCAGACCTAGGGAGACTGACACTTGTTTTGTGTTTCTTCCATTTGTGAATGATTGCACCAACTGTTGTCACCTTCTCACCAAGCTGCTTGGCCATAGTTTGGTAGCCCAGTCCAGCCTTGTGTAGGTCTACCATCTTGTCCCTGACATCCTTGGACAGCTCTTTGGTCTTTGCCATGGTGGAGAGTTTGGAATCTGATGGTTTGATTGCTCCTGTGGACAGGTGTCTTTTATACAGGTAACACAATGAGATTAGCAGCACTCCCTTTAAGAGACTGCTTCTAATCTCAGCTTGTTACCTGTATGAAAGACACCTGGGAGCCAGAAATCCTGCTGAATGATAGGGGATCAAATCCTTCTTTCCCTCATGAACATGCAGATCCGTCATCATTTGTTAGACGCATTTCTGCTGAATTTGTTGTTGTATTCTGTCTCTCAGTGTTACACCGAACATTCCATTGTTAGACCGATCGTTTTTGTGTGAGGGGCGAACATTCCATTGTTAGACCGATCGTTTCTGTGTGAGGGGCGAACATTCCATTGTTAGACCGATCGTTTCTGTGTGAGGGGCGAACATTCACCATCAGCAGGGGAGCAAATACGCATTTCCTTCACTGTATATTATAGACTGTATATAATGTATTTGATATAATAGCAGTTTTTGTATTTATTATTACTAACAATAATCCTCATCATCATAGACTGTATATAATACATTTTATGTGATACAATTCTTTTCGGATTTGAATAGACTTTTCTTTGATTGGAATCTCTCCTCTTTCCAGATGCTTCACAACAAACACGTGATGGTCCGCGTGGGAGGCGGCTGGGAAACGTTCGCCGGCTATTTGCTGAAACACGACCCGTGCCGGATGCTGCAGATATCCCGCGTAGACGGCAAGACCTCCCCCGTCCAGAACAAATCACCGACCATCAAAGACATGAGTCCCGACACCTACCTGGTGGTCTCGGCGCACTACAAGTCCAAGAGGGAGGTGAAGTGAGACGCCGACGCCGGGAATCACCGATAACAACGCCAAACGCTGCCGATCTCGGCCAGCGACAGTTAGAAGTGTCATTTGTGTGTTGAGTATGTTTAGCGTGTGAAGAAAACATGTGAAGCCTTCACATGTTATAATGAACATGGCGCTCTGATCCTCCAATCACGGGAAGGGATCCCACCTCATACATTCCTCTCATTGGTCGGAGCGACTCTAATCTTTTTCCGGATATAAAAGCTCCAATCGTCTTTTTTATGTAATTTTATGTTTATTGCTGGAAAAAAATGTTTCCGCGGTGTGACGGCCATATAGGTTTTGGTTGGGACTCGGGGAGGATTCGGGTTCAACAGAAACGAGGCCGACCTTCTATCCCCAGATCTCTGTATGGGCACAAAGGGTTCCTTAGCTGCAGTATTCACTCCCAAAACACATCGAATTCTTCACCTTCTGTATATCTACAGGCAATGGTGACAAAGACAGGGCCTCCTAGCAGCATCCAGACAAGGCTACATCACCAGGGGCCCCTGCTCCCTCCTAGGAGGCTACATCACCGGGGCCCCCCTGCTCCCTCTTAGGAGGCTACATCACCGGGGCCCCTCTGCTCCCTCCAAGGAAGGCTGCATCACCGGGGCCCCCCTGCTGCCTCCTAGGAGGCTACATCACCGGGGCCCCCCTGCTTCCTCATAGGAGGCTACATCACCGGGACCCCCCTGCTCCCTCCTAGGAGGCTACATCACCGGGACCCCCTGCTCCCTCCTAGGAGGCTACATCACCGGGCCCCCCTGCTCTCTCCTAGGAGGCTACATCACCGGGGCCCCCCTGCTCCCTCATAGGAGGCTACATCACCAGAGCCCCCCTGCTCCCTCCTAGGAGGCTACATCACCAGAGCCCCCCTGCTGCCTCCTAGGAGGCTACATCACCGGGGCCCCCCTGCTTCCTCATAGGAGGCTACATCACCGGGACCCCCCTGCTCCCTCCTAGGAGGCTACATCACCGGGACCCCCTGCTCCCTCCTAGGAGGCTACATCACCGGGCCCCCCTGCTCTCTCCTAGGAGGCTACATCACCGGGGCCCCCCTGCTCCCTCATAGGAGGCTACATCACCAGAGCCCCCCTGCTCCCTCCTAGGAGGCTACATCACCAGGGCCCCCCTGCTCCCTCCTAGGAGGCTACATCACCAGAGCCCCCCTGCTCCCTCCTAGGAGGCTACATCACCAGAGCCCCCCTGCTCCCTCCTTGGAGGCTACATCACCAGGGCCCCTCTGCTCCCTCCTAGGAGGCTACATCACCAGAGCCCCCCTGCTCCCTCCTTGGAGGCTACATCACCAGGGCCCCTCTGCTCCCTCCTAGGAAGGCTACATCACCAGGGCCCCCCTGCTCCCTCCTAGGAGGCTACATCACCAGGGCCCCCCTGCTCCCTCCTAGGAGGCTACATCACCAGGGTCCCCCCTGCTCCCTCCTAGGAGGCTACATCACCAGGGTCCCCCCTGCTCCCTCCTAGGAAGGCTACATCACCAGGGCCCCCCTGCTCCCTCCTTGGAGGCTACATCACCAGGGCCCCCCTGCTCCCTCCTTGGAGGCTACATCACCAGGGCCCCTCTGCTCTCTCATAGGAGGCTACATCACCAGGGCCCCCCTGCTCCCTCATAGGAGGCTACATCACCAGGGCCCCCCTGCTCCCTCCTTGGAGGCTACATCACCAGGGCCCCTCTGCTCCCTCCTAGGAAGGCTACATCACCAGGGCCCCCCTGCTCCCTCCTAGGAGGCTACATCACCAGGGCCCCCCTGCTCCCTCCTTGGAGGCTACATCACCAGGGCCCCCCTGCTCCCTCCTTGGAGGCTACATCACCAGGGCCCCCCTGCTCTCTCATAGGAGGCTACATCACCAGGGCCCCCCTGCTCCCTCATAGGAGGCTACATCACCAGGGCCCCCCTGCTCCCTCCTTGGAGGCTACATCACCAGGGCCCCTCTGCTCCCTCCTAGGAAGGCTACATCACCAGGGCCCCTCTGCTCCCTCATAGGAGGCTACATCATCAGGGCCCCTCTGCTCCCTCCTAGGAAGGCTACATCACCAGGGCCCCCCTGCTCCCTCCTTGGAGGCTACATCACCAGGGCCCCTCTGCTCCCTCCTAGGAAGGCTACATCACCAGGGCCCCTCTGCTCCCTCCTGGGAAAGACTTTGGAACTAGTGACTCCCAGCTGCCACCTAGAAAGGGAGAAGTTTCACTTTCACTTACAGGCCTTTTCCCTACCACCAGCCTATGATAGGCAGCGAAAGGAGAAGCAGCGGACCGATGAGCTCATCATTCCGTCACTCTACTCTCTCCTCCTCTCAATATGTTCATTGCACAGCAGAACATCTGCCTGGCTACTTGTGCTGCTTCTCCCTCTCCCAGTGTGAGCTCTGCTGTACAGGGACTGCATAAGGGAATTACCAGGCCACATTCCGGTACTCACACCTCTTGTATTAATAATAATGTTGCTGCACGAATCTGTCACTTCTGTCTGCCGGAGCTCAGATTTATTATTATTAGATGCAGAAGGTGGACTGACAATATTCTGGCTGAGGTCGGATCTGTTAGATACATTTCTGTCATTGTAAAATGATTGTAAATTGCATCCCAAGTATTTAAAGGGTATGTACACCCCAACATTGACCTTCTCCTATTGGCTCCCCTTAGGTGTGTTAAATATTCCATTAACAGCATTTTGTTGTATCTGTTCAATAAATCCCATATTAGTTCAATAAAATAAATTCAATAACTAAAATCAATTCAATAAATACATTCAATTAAAACATTCAATAAATAAAATAATAAAAATAACATGAAATAAACATAAGTAAAATAAAATAATAAAAAAAACTAAATTAATTCAATTACATGAATTGAATTAGTAAATTAATTTCTGTATAATGATTGTAAATTGCACCCCACGTATTTAAAGGGTATGTACACCCCAACACTGACCTTCTCCTATTGGCTCCACTTAGGTCTGTTAAATATCCCATTAAAAGCGTTTTGTCGTATCTGTTCAATAAATCCCATATCAGTTCAATAAATTCAATAAATAAAATCAATTCAATAGAATCAATAAATACATTCAATTAAAACATTCAATAAATAAAATAATAAACATAAAATGAAATAATAAAAAAATAAAATAAAAAATAAATTCCATTACATAATTGTAAAAAATACATTAATTTCTGTCATTGTATAATGATTGTAAATTGCACCCCAAGTACTTAAAGGGTTCAAATTCAATAAATAAAATCAATTAAATAATATCAATAAACAAATAAATACAATTTAAACATTCAATAAACAAAACATTAAAAATAAAATAAAACATTTAAATGAAAAAAAACAAAATAAATTCAATAAAATTAATGTAATAAAATAACTTAAATTAATAAATTTCAATTAAAAAAATTTTAAAAATAAAATGAAATAGTAAACATTTTAAAATAAAAACAAAATAAATTCCATTACATAATTGTAAAAAATAAATTCATTTCTGTCATTGTATAATGATTGTAAATTGCACCCCAAGTACTTAAAGGGTTATGTACACCCCAACAATGATTTTTTTCTTATTGGCTCCCCTTTGATTAGAATTATTATTATTTATATGGCGCCGAAAGTTTGCGCTGCGCTTTACAAAATGAAGGTAGACAGTATTACAGTTAGAATACAATTTGGTACAAGTGGAAACAGAGGGCCCGGCTCGTTAGAGCTTACAATCTAAGAAATCTGTTAAATATCTGATTAAAAGCATTTTGTTCAATAAAATATATGCAATAAATAAATTAAATTTTTAAAAAAAAATCAATAAATAAATGCAATAAAACAAATTCAATAAATAAAATCAATTAAATAAAATCAATAAACAAATTCAATAAATAAAATCAATTAAATAAAATCAATAAACAAATAAATACAATTTAAACATTCAATAAACAAAACATTAAAAATAAAACATTTAAATGAAAAAAAAACAAAATAAATTCAATAAAATGAATGTAATAAAATAACTTAAATTAATAAATTTCAATAAATAAAATGTTAAAAATAAAATGAAATAGTAAACATTTTAAAATAAAAACAAAATAAATTCAATTACATAAATTTAAAAAATAAATTCATTTCTGTCATTGTATAATGATTGTAAATTGCACTCCAAGTATTTAAAAAGGGTTATGTACACCCCAACAATGATTTTTTTCTTATTGGCTCCCCTTTGATTAGAATTATTATTATTTATATGGCGCCAACAGTTTGCGCAGCGCTTTACAAAATGAAGGTAGACAGTATTGCAGTTAGAATACAATTTGGTACAAGTGGAAACAGAGGGCCCGGCTCGTTAGAGCTTACAATCTAAGAAATCTGTTAAATATCTGATTAAAAGCATTTTGTTCAATAAAATATATGCAATAAATACATTAAATTTAAAAAATAAATAAATAAACGCAATAAAACAAATTCAATAAATAAAATCAATTAAATAAAATCAATAAACAAATTCAATAAATAAAATCAATTAAATAAAATCAATAAACAAATAAATACAATTTAAACATTCAATAAACAAAACATTAAAAATAAAATAATAAAACATTTAAATGAAAAAAAAACAAAATAAATTCAATAAAATGAATGTAATAAAATAACTTAAATTAATAAATTTCAATAAATAAAATGTTAAAAATAAAATGAAATAGTAAACATTTTAAAATAAAAACAAAATAAATTGCACTCCAATATTTAAAAAGGGTTATGTACACCCCAACAATGATTTTTTTCTTATTGGCTCCCCTTTGATTAGAATTATTATTATTTATATGGCGCCAACAGTTTGCGTAGCGCTTTACAAAATGAAGGTAGACATAACAGAATACAATTTGGTACAAGAGGAAACAGAGGGCCCTGATCCTTAGAGCTTACAATCTAAGTATAGAATTGGAGGGGGGCGGGGACTCCTGGCAGGGTCAACAGATACAACTGGATGCTCTCAGTGATATATTTCACAGATCAGAAGCGAACAAATATTCCGTTCCTGTTGTTGCATTCAGATACACTCTGATGATTGCTCTTCAGGATATCCATTCTTTATTAGAAGCCTCCAGGGGCGGACTGACAACTCATGGGGCCCCCGGGCAATAGGGGATCATGGGGCCCCTGTGTCCTTGCCCACACTCAAAGCACACCCAAAAAAGTCTATGAAAGGTACCAGGGACATCTCATGGGGCCCCCTACTGACCCCGGGCCCTCGGACAGTGCCCGAGTTCCCCAATGGTCAGTCCGCCCCTGGAAGCCTCTGATGGAAGCTGACACTCTCTGACCTGTGGACAACACACTGGATCTCAGCGGGTCATGGGTCTGGAAATGACAGCTTCCATCGGAAGCTTCTCACACAGGTGTTGCGCTTCGTTCCCTTTTCTCTCGAGTCGCTTCCGATCACATTTTGTATTTTTTATGTTTCAGTAACTGGAATGAAGATGAAGATGGATTTGTGTTTTCTGTAATTCGTAGATTGTAGATGTCGGCTCCGTACGGCCGGATTTCTGTAGGTAGAGAACTGTCTAAAGATTCATTTTGATAAAGTTTTTTTTTTTAAACATATTTGTTTGTGCGGAGTGTTTATTGTTACTTCTCATGTCCCGGGGGGGGGGCCTTCATTCTTGCACAGGTGTACCAGCTCCTCCCCTTTAGTCTTGCACAGGTGTACCAGCTCCTCCCCTTTAGTCTTGCACAGGTGTATGGCTCCTCCCCTTCAGTCTTGCACAGGTGTACCAGCTCCTCCCCTTTAGTCTTGCACAGGTGTATGGCTCCTCCCCTTCAGTCTTGCACAAGTATACCGGCTCCTCCCCTTCAGTCTTGCACAGGTGTACCAGCTCCTCCCCTTCAGTCTTGCACAGGTGTACTGGCTCCTCCCCTTCAGTCTTGCACAGGTGTACCGGCTCCTCCCCTTCAGTCTTGTACAGGTGTACCGGCTCCTCCCCTTCAGTCTTGCACAGGTGTACCGGCTCCTCCCCTTAAGTCTTGCACAGGTGTACCGGCTCCTCCCCTTCAGTCTTGCACAGGTGTACCAGCTCCTCCCCTTCAGTCTTGCAGTTGTACCAGCTCCTCCCCTTCAGTCTTGCACAGGTGTACCGGCTCCTCCCCTTCAGTCTTGCACAGGTGTACCGGCTCCTCCCCTTCAGTCTTGCACAGGTGTACCGGCTCCTCCCCTTCAGTCTTGCACAGGTGCACAGGTGTACCAGCTCCTCCCCTTCAGTCTTGCACAGTTGTACCGGCTCCTCCCCTTCAGTCTTGCACAGTTGTACCGGCTCCTCCCCTTCAGTCTTGCACAGTTGTACCGGCTCCTCCCCTTCAGTCTTGCACAGGTGTGTCGGCTCCTCCCCTTCAGTCTTGCACAGGTGTACCGGCTCCTCCCCTTCAGTCTTGCACAGTTGTACCGGCTCCTCCCCTTCAGTCTTGCACAGGTGTGTCGGCTCCTTCCCTGGCCTGACATGTCTTCCTCTGATGTTACTGCACACTGGGAGATTTTCACAATGTTCTTTAGAAGCTGCAGCCAATCAGAGAGAGCTCCGCCTCATTTCCTGGCTGGAGAACATCCAGTATCATCTTGCACTTTCCTCCCCGGACTGACTGTCCCTGACCCCGCCCCTTTCATTCATTGCATTTCAGTTCTTTTAACCATTGAGGCTCAGTATCACATGTGGGCGGTCTGCATGCAAATTAAGCCTGCCTAGGAACGCCCACTCCTCCAGACTGACACCCGCCCATCAAGACATTTTCATACATATGCATGACTCCTCCCAAGAGCCCACCCACTGCCTGCATCATCGGAGTGACAACTCCTACCAATCCTTGTACTGGTATCAGAGGGACAGGAAGTGAGGCAAAATCTCCCCAATGGGGTCAGAGTCCGAAATAAAATCCTCACCAGGCTAGTTTTAATGTCCTCATATTATCCCGACGCATTTCAGGGGCCCCCAAGAGACCCTTCATCAGGGCCGGGAGATGGAGCAAGAGCACCCCTAGTGGTAGGAAATAAATTTTGTGCACCAAACTGCCTGTTCTTTGACGAGGATCTCCCGCCCATGATTCCTCGCTCTGCTCCTGCCTGCCTGGAAGTCTTCGATGTTCCCATGTATGGTGGGAACCCCTCATAATGGGCACAGCAGGCGTACAGACCCGAGACCTCGGCACAGGGATGGTGGGAACCCCTCATAATGGGCACAGCAGGTGTACAGACCCGAGACCTCAGCACAGGGATGGTGGGAACCCCTCATAATGGTCACAGCGGGCATACAGACCCGGGAACTCGGCACAGGGATGGTGGGAACCCCTCATAATGGGCACAGCGGGCGTACAGACCCGAGACCTCAGCACAGGGATGGTGGGAACCCCTCATAATGGGCACAGCGGGCGTACAGACCCGAGATCTCAGCACAGGGATGGTGGGAACTCCTCATAATGGGCACAGCGGGCGTACAGACCCGGGAACTCAGCACAGGGATGGTGGGAACCCCTCATAATGGGCACAGCGGGCGTACAGACCCGGAAACTCGGCCCAGGGACGGTGGGAACCCCTCATAATGGGCACAGACCCGGGATCTCAGCACAGGGATAGTGGGAACCCCTCATAATGGGCACAGCAGGTGTACAGACCCGAGATCTCAGCACAGGGATGGTGGGAACCCCGATATTTGCAGCACAGCCATACACGGGAAGTTGTGACGTTCAGAAGAAGACGATGACACCGATGTCAGTGAAACGACCATTTTATAGACTTAAATAAACAGGTGAATATAATAATTATAACATTTTATATAAATATCACATCTGACCAATCAGTGAACAGGATCCCTCCGCAGGTGACCAGCGAGCATCGCTTCAAGGAATGCAATTAAAGTGTACCTGTCACCCGCCAGCCAGGACGCCCCTCCCCCAGCGACATCACGAGGCACGAAGCACGTTGGCAGTGTGGACATTGGCGGGTTCCACACGATGGCCGCACCCGGCGGGTCGCTGGTCGCCAGTGAGCGGCTTGGCTGAAGATAACATGGGCCGGTATTGGCGGATCGATGGCTACAAGCAAGATGATTGGCTGACAGCGTCTTCAGGAGACCAGAAAGGATTGGGGCCCCACAGTCATTAAACCAACCGCAGCCTTCACTGTGAGCTTGCTAGCGGTACACTAAAGAGGACCTGTGCACTTCGGAAATAGCTTATTCAACAGACAAGTACAACTTGCCGACGTTTCTATTTACTGTTAATAAAGTTCAGTCTAAGAGGGGCAATGACAGGTACTCTTGGCGGGGATCCCCCACCCCAGCACTCTGTCCATCCCCGCCATGGATCTACACCATACAGGATCAGCATTGGTCTAGGCCAGGGGTAGGCAACCTGCGGCTCTCTGGCTGTTGTGGAACTACATTTCCCATGAGGCATTGCAAAGATGACAAAACTGAGTTACAGCTATGACTTGCAGAGGAATGATGGAACTTGTAGTCCTGCGGCTTTCAGGTTGCCTACCCCTGCCCTAGTTCTTGGCTGACAAAGGGCTCATGACCGTCTCCCCTCCCTCAGGTGACAGCGATCAGACCTGGCCTGACAACTGCATTCTGGGAGGATGAGGAGAGGGCCACACACCCAGCACTTCCAGGTATGAAGGAGTACTTCTGAGGGCCCAGAGGAATCAGTCATGGGGTGTTTGCTGGCAAGAGAACCCATCACTTTGCCTTGAATCTGCCTTATCTAAGTTCATTTAAAGACACAGCTTCAGTCATTGGCCATGTGGGTATGGGAAATCATTACAGGGATGGTGGGAACCTCTCATAATGGGAACAGCAGGTGTATAGACCCGGGAACTCAGCACAGGGATGGTGGGAACCTCTCATAATGGGCACAACGGGTGTATAGACCCAGGAACTCAGCACAGGGATGGTGGGAACCCCTCATAATGGGCACAGCGGGTGTACAGACACGGGAACTCAGCACAGGGATGGTGGGAACCCCTCATAATGGGCACAGCGAGTGTATAGACCTGGGAACTCAGCACAGAGATGGTGGGAACCCCTCATAGTGGGAACCGCGGGCGTACAGACCCGGGAACTCTGCACAGGGACGGCGGGAACCCCTCATAATGGGCACAGCGGGTGTACAGACACGGGAACTCAGCACAGGGATGGTGGGAACCCCTCATAATGGGCACAGCGAGCGTATAGACCTGGGAACTCAGCACAGAGATGGTGGGAACCCCTCATAGTGGGAACCGCAGGCGTACAGACCCGGGAACTCTGCACAGGGACGGCGGGAACCCCTCATAATGGGCACAGCGGGTGTACAGACCTGGGAACTCAGCACGGGGATGGTGGGAACCCCTCAATGGGCATAGCAGGTGTACAAACCCAGGAACCTGGGATGCTAGCTCTCTTACATGTTTCAAGGGCTGTACCCTCTTCATCAGAGCCAACACATTGGGATTGGGTTTTGAGGGCTCTACCCTCTTCTTCAGAGTCAAACCATCCAGCGGGATGCTTGGTCTCTTACGTGTTTCAGGAGCTGCACCCAGTCTACAAGAAGGTATAGCCCTTGAAACTAGCCCTAGAGCTACACCTCCATAGCACGGTTGCTCATCGGACTTGACATAATCAAGAGCTCAGAACTCCACCAAGATCCTAGATGGCTTACGTGTTTCAAGGACTATACCCTCTTCATCAGAGCCAACCCATTGGGATTGGGTTTCGAGTGCTATACTCTCTTCTTCAGAGTCAAACCATCCATCGGGATGTTAGCTCTCTTACATGTTTCAGGGCTGTACCCTTATCAGAGCCAACCCATTGGGATTGGGTTTTGAGGACTATACCCTCTTCATCAGTCAAACCATCCACCGGGATGTTAGCTCTCTTACGTGTTTCAAGAGCTGCACCCTCTTCAAGAAGGTATAGCCCTTGGAACTAGCCCTAGAGCTACACCTCCATAGCACGGTTGCTCATCGGACTTGGCATAATCCAGAGCTCAGGAGAACTCCACCACGATCCTAGATGGCTTACACATTTCCGTGACCATCTCTTAGGGACTTCAGCTCATTTGGTATTTTCTGCCTAAACCTCATGGAAAGTATGTGCTAGAACTTCCGGACAAAGCCTACCTCAGTCACCTTCTTCCAATGGAAGATTTTGTTTTTGCCCCAAAAGTTGAAGGTGGGATAACATCAGTAGATGCGCCCATTGAAAACAGAACTTTCTTCAAAAAGGTTGATGGTCATTGGTCATAAATTTTCATGGTGGTATAGGGGACAACTCACCAGGCGGGGTGTGTAGGACATTTTGAGACAACAAGCCCCATGGAGATAGTTTCCTCCACTGCTGTCTAAACACCCTTCCTGAAGAAAAGGATCTTGAAGGCTTCGAGGACCTTGAAGATCCACAAAATGCATTGATGGAGTTTAATGTCAACTCTACAACCAATTAGCATCAACCGTTTTGAAGAAATAGTTCTCGGATTATGTCCCATCTACAGGGACAACTCTACTGATCTTATCTCACCTCCACCTGTCAGGTCAAAAACCTTCCATTGCACCTTGGTTTCGGCAACAAGAGTGTAGGATTGTTCGGAACACCCCAACGATGACACCAAAAACAACCCCGTTCTGTGCAGAGAACCTCCTTTTGCCCCCCCCCTTCCCAGGTAGGTCACCACTGTACCAACTGTAGGCACTAAGGATTGATGGGGGAAGGCCAAAGTACTGCTCACCCTTCCAGAGAACCAGATACAGAATAGCTCCCAGGACCCGAATCATGGAGTCCTTCCTCCTAGGACAAAATAGACAATCTCCAGCAGAAGATGGGTTCAGCTTCTAGAAGGTGCTGTCCCCTTAGGAGGCTTTTTTGTTACACCTACCATTCCCCTCCTGAAGGTGGCGATATAAACCCACACATCTAATGACTGAAGTGGTGTCTCCATGAACAAAAAAGTACAATCTTGCTGTTTCTAGTTTTAGTGGGAACTGTCAGTGAAGGATTCTGGGCTCTCATCCTGCACTGGAACAACAGGCGGAAACGGCACTTTCACTGGCTGCATGCTTGTTCCTAGTCAGCAATTACAGCCAGGGACAACATAATCAGCTAGCACTAGCAGCTCCCATGTTCCTGTCCTCACAGGTTCTCTTTAAGAACTGTGGGGAGAAGGTGGCTGCAGGAGGAGGGATTAGAGACCCCCGCAGGCCCGACTCTCACCTGGAAGTCAGACCAAGCATGAAATAATACTACTTTTGGCAAATAAAGTGCGTAAGAAAATGTTAGAACTACCATGTAAGCCGGGAGTCTCCAAACCACAGTCCTCCAGGTGTTAAGGAACTACAAGTCCCATGAGGCCTTGCAAGACTGACAACCACGGGCAAGACTCCCAGAGGCATGATGGGACTTGTAGTCAACAGCTGGAGGGCCATAGTCTGGAGACCCCCGATTCTAAGCAACTGGTTTTTCCAAAGTGACGGGTCCTCTTTAAAATAAAATGAGCCACTCTTATCGCACAGCTTGACATAGGAACTGTCTGTGTTGCCTCAGAACAACCAATCAGATCGTTACTAAAAAAAAAAAAAACAACTGACAAAGAGAGAGTTGTTCGTATTGCCAGGTCGACCAATGAGATTACAGCTACCGGTGTCCCAAGGCAGAATCTGATTGGTTGCCATTCCTCTGGAATACCATTCGCACACAGAGCCAATAGCCCTTCATTTGGGGGCCATGTGTATAAAGCGCGGGTGCCACGAGAAGTAGGCGGGTTCCTGTCAATATTGTGCGGAATGAATATAAATGGTACCACTCTAGGCAACCTCTTGGCAGGGATCTGCTGCAGGCGCCGGGCTTTCCTGGCTCCTCCTCCAAGAAGGATATAGAACAATAAAGCTGCACTCTACATTACCTTTTTAGCTGAAACACAAGGTCAATCAGATATCTTCTCCCCCTCCAGACATGACCCCACCACCGACGCGTTTCGTCCACAACAAAGACTTCGTCATAGGGGTTCTTAGTCTATAACTAGGCTCGTACTATGGGCGAAATGCGTCATTTATGGTGAGCAGATGCCTGACTGCCCTTGCCTGGTGTCCATAAAGCTTGTTGAAGTTCAGCAATATAGTAAAGCGGAATGCAGCTTGGTCACGTAACTTGTACGGAATGGACAATGGTGATTGGTTGCGATGAGCAGCACAGACAAGTTCTCCCTCAGACACATCGGTTTATAATCTATATGAGTTGTATGTATATATCTATCAAATCTTCTCAATAACAATAAATAATCTCGTAGTGTATGTCGCCAACTTAAAGCCCAAATTTAAATTTTTCCTCTTTAAAGTAGAACTCCAATTTCAACCCTTTTTTTAAAAAAAAATCCGGCTATATAAAAGGTTGCTGATGTCACAGGTCAGTTCTCTCTTTTCCTCTGGCAGGGAGCGGTCCTTACTCCTGAACTGGTGTGATGGCCTGTGACACCATTCAGTGCAGCCAACCCTGGTGTTATGACGTCGCCCTTGGGGGCGGGTCCATGACAGCCTAGGCTTAGAGGAAGCAGGATGTTGGCTGTCATTCAACCCAGGAGACCGGGGACATCTAGTGGCGGAAAGGAATTACTGCATGGGACAGCTCTGAAAGTGAGAACAAAAGCTGCTTTTATACCATTGGAGTGGAGTTCTGCTTTAAATGTTGGACAGCGCAGGAAAGGGATAGAAATGAGATTACTCTTCTTGCTTCGACAGCCATTACACCTGGACAGGAAGTGAGGGGAAGTCTCCCTCATGGGGACACAGCAATAAGATTCTAACAGAGGTTCCAAATCTTATTGGAAAATAAGTTCTCGCTGCTGTCTGTAGTCCTGTTAGGGGGGGGGGGGGGGGAGGGTGCTCCCCTCATTTCCTGTTCTATGCCCCTATTGGGGGGATCCCCTCCTTTAGTGTTCTATGCGCCTATTGGGGGGGTTCTGCTCACTTCCTGTTCTATGCCCCTATTGGGGGGGGGGGGTGTTCCCCTCATTTAATGCTCTATGCGCCTATTGGACGGTTCCCCTCACTTCCTGTTCTATGCACCTATTGGGGGGTTCCTCTCAATTCCTGTTCTATGCCCCTATCTGGGGGGTTCCCCTCACTTCCTGTTCTATGCCCCTATTGGGGGATTCCCCTCACTTCCTGTTCTATGCCCCTACTGGGAGGGTTCCCCTCTTGTGCTATAGCCCCTATTAGGGGGTTCCCCTTGCTTCTTGTGCTATGCCTCTATTGGGGGGTTCCCCTCACTTCCTGCTCTATGCCCCTACTGGGGGGTTGCGCTCCCTGTTCTATGCCTCTATTGGGGGGTTTCCCTCACTTCTTGTTCTATGCCCCTATTTGGGGGTTCCCCTCATTTCCTGTTATATGTCCCTACTGGGGGGTTCCCCTCATTTCCTGTTATATGTCCCTATTGGGGGTTCCCCTCACTTTCTGTTCTATGTCCCTATTGGGGAGTCTCCCTCACTTCCTGTTCTATGCCCCTACTGGGGGGGTTCCCCTCATTTCCTGTTCTATGCCCCTATTGGGTGTTCCCCTCACTTTCTGTTCTAAGCCCCTGTTGGGGGATCCCCCTCACTTCCTGTTCTGATACCTGTCAAAAAAGAAAAGGGAGATTTTCTCACTTCCTGTTGTCACTGCAACAGGAAGTAAGGAGAAATCTCCCAAGTGGGGACACAAACAAGAAGAACATTGCCTCTAAAACTTCCCTGCTCTACCAAATTAAAAAAAATAAGTGTTGTCCATAGTTGGGCTTTAAATTGGTGACAGTTGGCAGTCACAGATCCCTCGGGCCGGTCGGCTTATATAAAGATTTGCACGGCGGGTCACTAACAGACGAGGTCTCTGGGGGGATGGTGGGCAGTGGAGATCTGTGTTAGCAGCTTGGATTTGGGAACTGCGAAGCGATAGTCTGCAGAGGTCAGGCCGCCACCCGCAGCGTCACCGACTGTCTTCAGGAACCACAATATGCAAACAGCAAAAGCCAGACAATTGTTCCAAGAATGGAATTCTGCAACCGAAACATCGTCTCCCAGATCCGCCAATCGCTAGCCAACCTGCCACTGGAAGACAAAGAGACCAAAACGTGTTATTAA